>NC_041385.1:641024557-641083464 GCF_002162155.2 Triticum dicoccoides | reverse complement strand
ACAGTAATATTTTTTTATAAGACAGTAGCATTTAAAAAGCTGTTTGATACTTATTTTTTTTATAAGACGGTGCGCGGGGTGCGGGGGGTCGGCGGCGGCGGTTGAGTAGGGGAATCGAGGGTGCGGGGGGTCGGCGGCGGCGGCCGGTGGACTGGGGGGGTGCTCGGCGGCGAGGGGGACCGGATCTGGCGAGGTGGGATAGCGATCGAGATGGAGGGGGATCGAGATCGAGTGTCCATGAAATTTAAAAATATTCATGATAGTTCAAAAAGTACCCATGAAATACAATCGAGAAATGAAGGCTACGATTTAAATACAATCAATCTTAGCTAGCTATCTGTTCACAATCTTCTTGCCCTTCTTTTTCGCAAATGGAGTTCTTCTGTGGAACGGACGTCCTTTAGGTAGGGTGGTCCTGCTTCTTCTTGTGGTGTATCCTGCTACTTCATCATCGTCGTCATGTTCGATCCTCGGGTCGCCGTACTTGTCGAAGTCTTGCTCATTGGCTACTCTATCCATTCCGATGATCTTCCTTTTGCCTCTCCTCACGACAACACGACTGGGCTTTGGCGGGTCGGTAATGAAGAAGCATTGGTCCACTTGGGAAGCCAGTACCCATGGCTCATTTTTCGCGGTGACGTTTGCGCCCGCGGTCTTGGATTTGGCTTCGGGTATAACCATGGTGGTGAAATACCGGTCTTCTTTTATGACGTTCTTGGCCCATCTGACACGGAACATCGGTACCTTCTCTCCAGCGTAGCTCAGCTCCCAGATCTCCTCGATCCTTCCGTAGTATCTGTCCTTGTCGTTACCGGTGTAGGATTCCATCGTTACCCCGGAGTTCTGATAACCATCGCTCTTCATGTCCTTGGCCTCGATGTAGAATGTGTAGCCGTTGATATCGTACGCCTCATAGGTCATCAGGTTGTGCTCGGCGCCCTGTGACAAGGCGAATATGAGTTGTTCTTCCGCGGAAGAATCCTCATGTAAAGGGTATGACAGAAGCTTCTGCTTGAACCAACGCGTGAAACATGAGTTGTGCTCTTTGAGTGTATCTCCGTCCGTCCTCTGTTGGCCTCGGTCATTGTACGTCTTCTTAATAAAGGTTTTGTGCTCTACCACCCAAGGATCGACCACATCTATGTGTTGTAGCGCGACTAGGTTTGCTCTTTCAAAGTCGGCGAGTCGACCCTCGAAGTCGACATGCATTTCGCGGCGACCCTCACGGTGACCCCATCCAGCGAGCCTGCCGAGGTGCCTGTTGACGGGCAGACCAACGGGGTTCTCGATGCCTAGATAATTCGTGCAGTAGGAGATGCACTCTTCGGTCAGAAAGCCCCTGGCTATGCTTCCTTCTGGACGTGACATGTTGCGAACGTATCCTTTGATGACACCATTCATCCTTTCGAACGGCATCATGCTGTGCAGGAACGTCGGCCCGAGTTGGATGATGTCCTCCACTATATAGACCAGCAGATGCACCATAACGTCGAAGCATGCGGGCGGGAAGTACATCTCAAGCTCGCATAGTATCACCACGATCTCTTCCTGTAGCCTTCTGAGTTGCCTCACGCCAATCGACTTCCGAGAGATGACGTCGAAGAAGTTGCATAGGCCAAATAGCGTTTCACGGACGTGCGCGTCCATGATCCCACGGATTGCAACTAGAAGTATCTGCGTCATCAGCACGTGACAGTCGTGAGACTTCATCCCGCTGAACTTCTGCTTCGCTGGGTCTAGGTATCTGCTTATCTTCCCCGCGTAACCATAAGGAAGTTTTACTCCTAGGAGGCAGGTGAAAAACTGCTCGATCTCCTCCTGACTTAGAGTGAAGCACGCGGGAGGGTAGTCATTTCCGGTCTTCTTGGCCTTTTTGCCTTTGCGACGACTTTCTGTGTCCTGCTTCGCCTCATCATCATCATCATCATCATCATCATCATCATCATCATCATATATAGCGTGAAGCTCCAGCCTGATGCCCATTGATTTCAAGTCTGCCCTTGCTTTCGGCCCATCTTTGGTCCTCTCTGGCATGTTGAGCAGGGTACCAAGCAGACTCTCGCACACGTTCTTCATGATATGCATGACATCAAGGCTGTGAGGCACACGGTGGATCTTCAAGTACGGCAAGTCCCAGAAAACAGACCTCGTTTTCCATACCTTCAGCAGCGGCTCTGGCGCCTTTCGCTTCTTTCCCGGCCCTGGAGCCTTTTGCTTCTTTCCCGGCAGTGGGCAGTCTTTCCAATTTTTCAACAGCTTGTCTATTTCCTCGCCGCTCCTCGTACACGGGCGTTTTCGGGGTTTGGTTTCACCATCGAACAGATCCTTGCGTTTCCTCCACGGGTCATCATCGCGAAGCCACCTTCGATGTCCCATGAACACGGTTTTCGAAGACCCAGGATCTCTATCTAGCTGGCGATACGTTGTGTCATCCATGCACCTTACGCATCCAGAAAATCCGTGGACTACCTGCCCCGCAAGATATCCGTAACCGAGATAGTCGTGCACCGTCATGAGCAGTGCGGCTCTCATAGGGAAATATTCTTTCTCGGCGGCGTCCCACGTATTGGCTGGCATTTTCCACAGCGTGTCAAGCTCCTCTTTCAGCAGCCCCAGATACAGATTGATGTCGTTCCCTGGTTGTTTCGGCCCTTCAATTAGCATACTCATATGAATGTACTTCCTCTTCATGCACAACCAGGGGGGAAGGTTGTACATTCACACAAACACAGGCCAGGTGCTATGTGTGCTTCTCTGGCTGCCAAACGGATTGACTCCATCGGTGCTCGCGCCCAGCACGATGTTCCTTGGATCGTTCCCAAATTCTGGGTATTCGAAGTTCAACGCTTGCCACTGGCTCGCATCCTTAGGGTGACTCAGCATCTTGTCTTTTTTATCTATCTCCGGATCATTTGCGTCATCTTATCGCTTCTTCTCCTCCCTATCCGCGTGCCAACGCAGGAGCTTTGCTACCTTAGGATCCGCGAAATACCGCTGCAGACGAGGAGTGATCGGAAAGTACCACACCACTTTTCGAGGAGCTTTCTTCCTCTTCTTGTATCGAGTGACACCGCACACCGGACATATGGTAGACTCCGCGTGCTCGTCCCGATAAATGATGCAATTGTTCATGCACACATGGTATTTCACGTGCGGTAAATCCAGAGGACACACGATTTTCTTCGCCTCCTCCAAACTGGTCGGGCACTTGTTCCCCTTGGGAAGACGTTCGTGCCAGAATGACATGTTCTCGTCGAAGCATGCGTCGGTCATTTTGTGTTTTACCTTCATCTCCAGAGCCATGAGCGTTACTTTCAGGCGGGTATCCTCGGGCCTGCATCCTTCATACAATGGAGTAACCGCGTCTAACTCAAGTTCATCCATCTTGGCTTTCTCTCGGGCGGCAGCTCTTGCGTTATCCGTCTGCTTGAGAAGCAGCTCTTGAATATGAGGGTCCTGCACCCAGCCCATCGATGGTCCAGCGTCGTCTGCTCCGCCGGCATCATCATCATATCCTGCATCTTCTACATGATGACTGTGTACAGCATCACCGTCGTGATCATCTCCTGGGGATTCTTCGTCTTCTCGCCCCCCCGAGCCGCGGTGGTTGTCTTGCTGCCCTTCCTCATTTCTTGCCCGGCCCCCATGGACGACTTCGTAGTCATCTTCATCACCTTGCCACTGATAGCCATCCATGAAACCACGCAAGAGCAGGTGGTCCCGCACTTGCCCGGAATCCGGGTCCGCAATAAGGCTATTCAGCTTGCATCTTCGACACGGACATCTTATCTCCGTCTCGTTCTTTTGAAGCATCTCGGCCTTCGCGGACCTCAAAAACCTATTCACGATGCCTTCGGTCATCGTGCGGACCATGGTCGCCTGCGGGGTAGAGCAAAACGATATTTTAGAACCAAGAAAAAATTTGGCATGACTTTCCCTAAAAATAGGACCAAAAAGAATGCTTAATGCCAAAATTCTCGCCGAAACGGAAATGAATCAACATTCCGGCAAAATATTGGCAACTATCGCATTTCAAATACTGGTACACCTCCAAACACAAACACATATGCAACACCACAAACATATGCAACACGACGAACATACATAGATCTAGCTAGGGCATAAAAAGTGCATGTGCACATTGTTGTAGGGAGAACAACATAAATATAGCTTCCCCCCTTACTTACCTAGCAAAACAAGGTAACTTAACCACTTAATTTGAATGAATATATGGTGGAAATGAGATGAAAAAGAGGAGGCACCCGAGACAAGGAGGAGGCGGTGGAGAGAATGAAGTGGGGAGAAAGTGAGTGTGGGAGGAGAGGCTGTCCAAAATATCTTGTTGCTGCCCACTTACTAATGGCGCACCAACAACAAATGCGCCATTAGTAATCCAGGTTACTAATGGCGCACCCCCTGGTGGTGCGCCATTAGTACTTTTGCAAAAAAAGGAATAAAAACAATAATACAAAAAATAACATTAGTGGCGCACCTTCTGGCTGGTGCGCCATTACTAGTTACAACTAGTAATGGCGCACCACCAGAGGATGCGCCATTAGTATGTTTGGACAGGCGCACTAGTTCAAAAAAAAAATTTGGTACTAATGGCGCACCGTGGGCAGGGTGCGCCATTAGTAGTTTCAACACTAATGGCGCATCAGAGGGTGGTGCGCCATTAGTATATACTAATGGCGCACCACATATCTGGTGCGCCATTAGTGTCAATTCCATCTATAGCCCTTTTCCTAGTAGTGATGTATTCATTGAGTTCTAATGCTTTGCTCCGGTGCATTATAAAATGAGTACCTTAATTACCCTCAATTTTCATTAGAATCATGTTAAAACAAGAGGGTACAATAGAAGATGTTGTGCAAGTTGTTATTGCAAGTATGTACACCTACATATAGAATACAGGCCTACATGGGTTGAAGAATATGAGCTATTTGCCTATGCCCTATGTTTATGCTACTAGATGCGCATAGATCAATTGTAGCCAAGAAGCCAAGCAAGCTATGAACAACATGTTTTACGAGTTATCTGTGGAGGATGTCTGGTTCCTTACATGACTATGAATAAGTAACAAAGAAGCCAAGCACAGTATATGAAATTGATTTTAATGAACATATATAGAAAGTTAAGCAAACTATTATAAAGAAGTTCTTGGCGAAGTATCAAAAGCATGATGTTAATCTATGTGATGGTAGGCCACAACATGATGTTAATTTAGTTTGGTTGAATTGGTTTTGCTTGCCTTAGAAAAAAAACACAACCGAACACATCAAAGAAGCGAAACAGGGTACATGGAATGTGGCTCATTTATTTGTTTGGTGTATGCGGATCCGCTGCGTCCGATGTGGCCCCACGGGAATGTGACCCCTACCACGCTTGTGGCCTGTCTGACTTGGCATGAGAAAAGCACTTGGGTAGTGGGCGAAGCCACTGACAGGCGGATCCGTTTGGTCCGTCGCATGTGGGGCATTGCACAAGTGGGCGCGACCAAAAACAACACATGATGGTGGCCCTGGCCCATGGCCAACCTATCATTGACCCTCGAGGCGGACGTGCAAATTAGTCGACCCAGAGAGCCCCATGGAGCCGTCCAGGGCCGGTCCTGAGAATTTGGGGGCCTGGGGCGAGACTAAAACTGGGGACCCTTAATATACACATCATAACAATAGCAATGAATATAAATAAGAAATAAATTATTATCAATACCAGTTAAATGCACCCAAAACCACTATGCATATCATGTAATTTATACCTAGTACCTTGTAGAATTCTTCTAACATTCCTTGATGTGAAGTAACTTATGATGGGGTTGATATCAATATCATCCAATATTTTTTCTCAATGCATAATGCTGCCAAACCATTTACCTCTCTTGACTCATTGTTGACCTCAGATATCTGTTCACAAATTTCAACTTGGAAAAGGTTCTTTCGACCGACGCGACAGTCCAAGGCACAGTAAATAACATGCAATAAGCAATGGATATATTACGATATGTAACATCTGATGAATTTCCTACATTGTCACTTATATTGTTACCGTGGATGTTGGTGTCGTTGTTTACTTCTTCCTTATCATATTCTGAATTCCCATTGGTTGCTCTTCCACTATGAAAACTATCACCAACTCAGCATCCACGTTTATCTAAGTACTAGAAGCATTAGTAATTTAGTATTACTCTTGAAAAATTATGAATATCTCCCCTTTGTGATTGCACCAATCCATCCAAAATTTCTTCCTTTAGATGCATACTTTCTTCCGGATCACATGATAAGACACAGTGCTAAAAATAAACAAATAAATAAATGCATCAATTGGTCAGCGGTGCCGCTGTGCCGGCTATGCATCCAGAAACCCCAATATGAACGTATGCTATACCTTGGATGGTCGAATCTTCGACTGACGGAACAGAGAGCAAAGCAGGGAATTGTAACCGGCGGACGATCTAAATTATATAAAGGGATCAATGAAATTACGATCTACGAGAAAAGGTAAAGGAGCATCAAGCGTGCAGTCGCAAAGAGGCGACGACTCGACGGCCGGTGGGAATTGCTGCCTGGATGCATGCGTGATAGAAGGGATCAATCAGTTCCTTTTTTTACGTGAACATCTATAAACGCAGGAACAAGCCGATCGATGGTTGGCTCCGTGCCTCGCTGGGTCTTCTTGCGTGCAGTGCTCCGTGAGGCCTAGCCCTCCGACCCATTGAATTTTCCTTATCAGTCAAAATACCTTGGGCTAGAGCCTACCTACATACATACACCTGGGGAGGGCCCCCAGGATTTGGGGGGCCCGGGGCGGCCGCCCCCCTACCTCTCTCAAGGCCGGCCCTGGAGCCGGCCGCGCGAGACATGCGTGAAACCGATGATGCAGAGAGCACTCTCACGCGTCGTGGCTCCAACATTCTTTATAGGAGTAATGCTTGATAATACAATGTCGTTGATCACGATGGTACCAGTAATTAAACTAATAGCGACGGTGGCTATGGATATGTAAATGATATGTGAAGCGAGGTTGATGAGGTTTGTATCATTGTATGGGTGCTTCGATGGATGGATGGGTTGTTTCTCTCGACAGCGTCTTCCTTCTCATCTATGTAGTGCAGACGACGAAAATAAGATTTCGGGTCTCCTCGCGTGCGAATTAGGCTTATACCCTTTGACGAAGTTTCTTCAAGAAAACGTCACAAATGTGGCACGATGCAATATGATCACTGGTACAAGCGGGTCATGCTTGTAGCCTGCATCATCTTCTCTTTTGTTTTCTTGGGTGCGCGCTAAATTATATGGAAATGATCTTCTTCTCCAGCACATCCCACATATGAGTTGATTTTCACCTAAAACATCCATGTCTACAAGGAATGAAATAAACAAATATATTTGCACACCTTTGCATTTATTAGTGATTAGCTAGCAAATTGGAGGTACAAACATAAAAAGTATCTCAAAATATCCGGTTTAAACGAGATAAAAATGAGTGTAAAAATTACTCAACAAGCGTCGTGACCAGATGAGTTACGTGTGGAGTTCTATGAATGTTTTTGGGGGGTAATAAAAAGGGACCTGCCACCACTATTCGGGGAGCTGTTCAGTGGGAGTTTACTCATGTTCAAGTTATTTTTCATGTGATCACCCTATTACCTAAGAAAGAGGATGTGGTCGAAATACAACAATATTGTCCAATTTGCCTTCAAAATGTTTTCTTTAAGATTTTACCGAGGTTGCCAGTAACGTGTTATAGTAACAACAGACAAAGTGGTCTGGCCGACTAAGTTAGCTTTCATGCCAGGACGACATATCTTAGAGGCGTTTATTTTTGTACATGAGACCATTCATGGGTTGCATTTGAAGAAACTTGATGAACAGTCTTCAAGGTGGACTTTAAAAGCATATGACAAGGTAAGTGGCCTTTTCTCCAATGGGATATGTGCATGAATGATTTCATGGAAAAGTAGTGTCAATGGATTGACACCTTCGTCCGAGATGGTAGCGTGGGCATCATAACGATGGCATTGGTAATTGTTTTCTGACTAGTAAGGGGTTGCAACAAAGCGACCCTATTCACCCATCTTCTTCAACATTGGTGTAGATAGGTTGGCATTACTCATTGGGAGGGCTAAGGAAGTCGGCCAAGTGGGTAGAAAAAATCCACACCTTGCGGATGGTGGGATCTCCGCTCTATTGTAAGCTATTATCCGACCTTTAAATAAACTTCAATAATAGTGAACTTTTTTGTTGGAAAGGAAACAACAAAGAATCACTACAACTTGTTGCTCGACTGTGAATATGGAGCTCTTGCCTTTTCGGTACCTTGGTGTTATGAAGCACTTTCATAAACTCCTAAATAAGGAATGGAAGTGCATTGGTGACCACTTTGATAAAGGCACATCATGTTCAAATCAATGTGCTACTTATGGTGGATGGGGTTTGGAAGGAGATACTTAGAAACAAGTATCTTCACTCCAAAACCTATCACAAGTAACTGCCAAGCCGACGAATTAACCTTTTTGGAAATGATTGACGATCAAGAGCATTTTCTCCGTAGATGTGTTTTGACCCAAGAGATGTCCAAATAACAAGATTCTAGGAGGACATTTGGTTAGGGAGTGCACTCCTGGCCTTGTAGTGTCATCGTTTCAACAACACTATTCAATGTAAAGGAGTTCTCGTTGCTTCTGTTCTACGACTAATATTCCTATCCGTCAGGCGCTCACCAGTGTGAACTGGGTGTGGTGGTGTTGACACCAGATTTTGGCATGGTCAAAAACACAATTAAGATGGCCTCAAATGAAAAAGTGCTCAAAGTGAGGAAGTTATGTATCTTCAAAAGGAGAAACTTCGATATTTGGGCCATAGCCATCCAATCCCATCTCTAAGGCCGAAGCTATGTTCGAAGTACTGAGATTTTGTATTCAGAACACTATTCGGCTGATTACACCCTCAAGACGGCCTCTTATGCAAAAACTTCCTACACGAATTGTCTTCATCTCGTCGAAATGGTCGATTTTCATATACAAATCATCTCAATCCAAGACGGTATGCAAAATTTAGAGTCATTCGAATGCAGCCCTGCCCAGAGGCTACATATGGCGCGCCCGACCAGACATGATGTCTGATGGGTAGCGCCACCAATCTGCTGTCTTGCGCGAGCGATTCGGCCCTGAATATGGCCTCGAATCGAAAAACGTTCAACATGAAAGTTGTTCGTCTCATCGAAATGAGTAAATTTTCTTTTGGGCTCATCTTCATCCAAGTCTTGTAGCCTGTAGGATCTAAAAACCGAACTGATGTTTCAGACTTACCTAAATCCGAGTTCAGTTAATTTTGGAAAGATTTGGACTTGATTTGGACGTGATTTGGAGTCCTTTTCTTATACGGGAAGTCCATCCGCCTCTTATATACCTAAGGGGTGACAGCCGATTGAGAAACACAAAATCGATCAAATCGTCTACCACTTTCACCTTTACTTTTATCTCTCTCCCTTGTTCTTCTTCTTCCCCGTTCTTCATTCGTTCTTCTTGTTGTATGGTGATGAACCTCGAGGCCCTAGGGGTGGTCAGGCCGACCTAGGGAAGCCCATAGCCGTCACGCGCCCTGACGGGGTCCCTCCCGGGTGTGTGGGGTTTCGGGTCCTCAAAAGCGCCCACCGGATTGCTTGCGCACCGCACTTCCGGACGAGTCTCCTTCAACGTGAGTTGCGGTGCATCACCCTCGGTGTTAGAGGTACACGGTGACGTGTTCGTGTTTGAACACACTTTTTGACGACTCCGCTGGGGACGAAGCTTTGAACGGTCTCCAGCCCGTTCTTGCTACGAAGAGATTGTCATCTAGGGTTTGCAATCTACAAAGGTAATATGAATACCCAATTCCCTGCTGTAGATGCAAATAATTCATATGGTGTTATTAGATCGTTCAATGAGTATACTCTAGCGGTCAACCCTAGTTTTTTCAATAATGCATCTAATTACATGCAAAGACCAATTCAAAGTAATTACATGCTTTAAATTCTTATGATACTAGTAACATGCACCAAATGTACTCCAACTTTCATGTATCGGCAACCCCAGAAATCGTTATGTTGATGAACAACATGATGAGTTTGGTCAATCAAGTCGAAACACCTCTTGTAGGAACTTCCAATGGCATGCGACAAAGTGTTTCACCTTTTTATTCATCGGCAACTAATTTGCAATATACTAGGCCAACCATGCCGATGGATGGGAGAATTGACCATTCTACTACTAGCTATTCGGCCAATTACTCTCAACCGTCATATGCTACACCTCATGTTAGTAATTTTTCAGCACCATACACAACTGTAGATGTTCATAATTCGGCTTCACACTGTAGGGGAACGTAGTAATTTCAAAAAAAATCCTACGCACACGCAAGATCATGGTGATGCATAGCAACGAGAGGGGAGAGTGTTGTCCACGTACCCTCGTAGACCGATAGCGGAAGCATTATAACAATGCGGTTGATGTAGTCGTACGTCTTCATGGCCCGACCGATCAAGCACCGAAACTACGACACCTCCGAGTTCTAGCACACGTTCAGCTCGATGACGATCCCCGGACTCCGATCCAGCAAAGTGTCGGGGAAGAGTTCTGTCAGCACGACGGCGTGGTGATGATCTTGATGTTCTACCGTCACAGGGCTTCGCCTAAGCACCGCTACAGTATTATCGAGGTGGACTATGGTGGAGGGGGGCACAGCACACGGCTAAGAGATCCAAGGGATCAATTGTTGTGTCTATGGGGTGCCCCCCTCCTCCGTATATAAAGGAGTGGAGGAGGGGGCCGGCCAAGGGGGGTGGCGCGCCCAAGGGGGGGAGTCCAACTCCCACCGGGAGTAGGACTCCCCCTTTTCCTATTAGGAGTAGGAGAGGGAAGGAAGAGGAGGGAGGGAGGAAGGAAAGGGGGGGCCGGCCCCCCTCCCAATTTGGATTGGGCTTGTGGGACGCCCCCTCCTTGCTCCTTTCCCCTCCTTTCCACTAAGGCCCAATAAGGCCCATATACCTCCTGGGGGGTTCCGATAACCTCCCGGTGATCCGGTATTGTCCCAATCTCACCCGGAACCTTTCCGGTGTCCAAATATAGTCGTCCAATATATCAATCTTTATGTCTCGATCATTTCGAGACTCCTCGTCAAGTCCGTGATCATATCCGGGACTCTGAACAACCTTCGGTACATCAAAATATATAAACTCATAATGAAACTGTCATCGTAACGTTAAGCGTGCGGACCCTACAGGTTCGAGAACAATGTAGACACGACCGAGACACGTCTCCGGTCAATAACCAATAGCGGAACCTGGATGCTCATATTGGCTCCCACATGTTCTACGAAGATCTTTATCGGTCAGACCGCATAACAACATATGTTGTTCCCTTTGTCATCGGTATGTTACTTGCCTGAGATTCGATCGTCGGTATCTCAATACCTAGTTCAATCTCGTTACCGGCAAGTATCTTTACTCGTTCCATAATACACCATCTCACAACTAACTCATTAGTTGCAACGCTTGCAAGGCTTAAGTGATGTGCATTACCGAGAGGGCCCAGAGATACCTCTCCGACAATCGGAGTGACAAATCCTAATCTCGAAATACGCCAACCCAACATGTACCTTTGGAGACACTTGTAGAGCTCCTTTATAATCACCCAGTTACGTTGTGACGTTTGGTAGCACACAAAGTGTTCCTCCGGTAAACGGGAGTTGCATAATCTCATAGTCATAGGAACATGCATAGGTCATGAAGAAAGCAATAGCAATATACTAAACGATCGTGTGCTAAGCTAACAGAATGGGTCATGTCAATCACATCATTCTCCTAATGATGTGATCTCGTTAATCAAATGACAACACATGTCTATGGTTAGGAAACATAACCATCTTTGATCAACAAGCTAGTCAAGTAGAGGCATACTAGTGACACTCTGTTTGTCTATGTATTCACACATGTATTATGTTTCCGGTGAATACAATTCTAGCATGAATAATAAACATTTATCATGATATAAGGAAATAAATAATAACTTTATTATTGCCTCTAGGGCATATTTCCTTCAGTCTCCCACTTGCACTAGAGTCAATAATCTAGATTACACTGTAATGATTCTAACACCCATGGAGCCTTGGTGTTGATTATGTTTTGCTCGTGGAAGAGGCTTAGTCAACAGGTCTGCTACATTCAGATCCGTATGTATCTTGCAAATTTCTATGTCTCCTACTTGGACTAAATCCCGAATGGAATTGAAGCGTCTCTTGATGTGCTTGGTTCTTTTGTGAAATCTGGATTCCTTCGCCAAAGCAATTGCACCAGTATTGTCACAAAAGATTCTCACTGGACCCGATGCACTAGGTATGACACCTAGATCAGATATAAACTCCTTCATCCAGACTCCTTTGTTTGCTGCTTCCGAAGCAGCTATGTACTCTGCTTCACATGTAGATCCTGCCACAACGCTTTGTTTAGAACTGCACCAACTGACAGCTCCCTCGTTCAATGTAAACACGTATCCAGTTTGCGTTTTGGAATCGTTCAGATCAGTATCAAAGCTTGCATCAACGTAACCATTTACGATGAGCTCTTTGTCACCTCCATAAATGAGAAACATATCCTTAGTCCTTTTCAGGTATTTCAGGATGTTCTTGATCGTTGTCCAGTGATCCACTCCTGGATTACTTTGGTACCTCCCTGCTAAACTTATTGGAGACTTCATATCTCTCAATCCGGGCATTTGCTTGAAATATTAAATTCAACTCTTGGAACATCTCATATGCTCCATGACATTCAAAACATCGTTGAAGACCCGGTTCTAAGCTGTAAAGCATGGCACACTGAACTATAGAGTAGTCATCAGTTTTGCTCTGCCAGACGTTCATAACATCAGGCGTTGCTCCAGCAGCAGGCCTGGCACCCAGCGGTGCTTCCAGGACGTAATTCTTATGTGCAGCAATGAGGATAATCCTCAAGTTACGGACCCAGTCCGTGTAATTGCTACCATCATCTTTCAACTTTGCTTTCTCAAGGAACGCATTAAAATTCAACGGAACAACAGCACGGGCCATCTATCTACAATCAACATAGACAAGCAAGATACTATGAGGTACTAAGTTCATGATAAATTTAAGTTCAATTAATCATATTACTAAAGAACTCCCACTTAGATAGACATCCCTCTAATCCTCTAAGTGATTACGTGATCCATATCAACTACACCATGTCCGATCATCATGTGAGATGGAGTAGTTTCAACGGTGAACATCAATATGTTGATCATATCTACTATATGATTCACGCTCGACCTTTCGGTCTCTGTTTTCCGAGGCCATATCTGTTATATGCTAGGCTCGTCAAGTTTAACCTGAGTATTCCGCGTGTGCAACTGTTTTGCACCCGTTGTATTTGAACGTAGAGCCTATCACACCCGATCATCACGTGGTGTCTCAGCACGAAGAACTTTTGCAACGGTGCATACTTAGGGAGAACACTTTTACTATGATAGTTTAGTGAGGGATCATCTTATAATGCTACCGTCAATCAAAGCAAGATAAGATGCATAAAAGATAAACATCACATGCAATCAATATAAGTGATATGATATGGCCATCATCATCTTGTGCTTGTGATCTCCATCTTCGAAGCAACGTCATGATCACCATTGTCACCGGCGCGACACCTTGATCTCCACCGTAGCATCGTTGTCGTCTCGCCAATCTTATGCTTCTACGACTATCGCTACCGCTTAGTGATAAAGTAAAGCATTACAGGGCGATTGCATTGCATACAATAAAGCGACAACCATATGGCTCCTGCCAGTTGCCGATAACTCTGTTACAAAACATGATCATCTCATACAATAAAATTTAGCATCATGTCTTGACCATATCACATCACAGCATGCCCTGCAAAAACAAGTTAGACGTCCTCTACTTAGTTGTTGCAAGTTTTACGTGGCTGCTACGGGCTTAGCAAGAATCGTTCTTACCTACACATCAAAACCACAATGATAGTTTGTCAAGTTGGTGTTGTTTTAACCTTCGCAAGGACCGGGCGTAGCCACACTCGGTTCAACTAAAGTTGGAGAAACTGACACCCGCCAGCCACCTGTGTGCAAAGCACGTTGGTAGAACCAGTCTCGCATAAGCGTACACGTAATGTCGGTCTGGGCTGCTTCATCCAACAATACCGCCGAACCAAAATATGACATGCTGGTAAGCAGTATGACTTATATCGCCCACAACTCACTTGTGTTCTACTTGTGCATATGACATCTACGCATAAAACCTGGCTCTGATACCACTGTAGGGGAACGTAGTAATTTAAAAAAATCCTACGCACACGCAAGATCATGGTGATGCATAGCAACGAGAGGGGAGAGTGTTGTCCACGTACCCTCGTAGACCGATAGCGGAAACGTTGTAACAACACAGTTGATGTAGTCATATGTCTTCGTGGCCCGACCGATCAAGCACCGAAACTACGGCACCTCCGAGTTCTAGCACACGTTCAGCTCGATGACGATCCCCGGACTCCGATCCAGCAAAGTGTCGGGGAAGAGTTCTATCAGCACGATGGCGTGGTGATGATCTTGATGTTCTACCATCGCTGGGCTTCGCCTAAGCACCGCTACAATATTATCGAGGTGGACTATGGCGGAGGGGGGCACCGCTCTCGGCTAAGAGATCCAAGGGATCAATTGTTGTGTCTATGGGGTGCCCCCCTCCTCTGTATATAAAGGAGTGGAGGAGGGGGCCGGCCAAGGGGGTGGCGCGCCCAAGGGGGGGAGTCCAACTCCCACCGGGAGTAGGACCCTTTTCCTATTAGGAGTAGGAGAGGGAAGGAAGAGGGAGGAGGGAGGAAGGAAAGGGGGGGCCGGCCCCCCTCCCAATTCGGATTGGGCTTGGGGGCGCACCCCCTCCCTTGCTCCTTTCCCCTCCTTTCCACTAAGGCCCAATAAGGCCCATATACCTCCCGGGGGGTTCTGATAACCTCCCAGTGATCCGGTATTGTCCCAATCTCACCATGAACCTTTCCGGTGTCCAAATATAGTCGTCCAATATATCGATCTTTATGTCTCGATCATTTCGAGACTCCTCGTCAAGTCCGTGATCATATCCAGGACTCTGAACAACCTTTGGTACATCAAAATATATAAACTCATAATGAAATTGTCATCGTAATGTTAAGCGTGTGGACCCTACGGGTTCGAGAACAATGTAGACATGACTGAGACACGTCTCCGGTCAATAACCAATAGCGGAACCTGGATGCTCATATTGGCTCCCACATATTCTACGAAGATCTTTATCGGTCAGACCGCATAACAACATTCGTTGTTCCCTTTGTCATCGGTATGTTACTTGCCCGAGATTCGATCGTCGGTATCTCAATACCTAGTTCAATCTCGTTACCGGCAAGTCTCTTTACTCGTTTCGTAATACATCATCTCACAACTAACTCATTAGTTGCAATGCTTGCAAGGCTTAAGTGATGTGCATTACCGAGAGGGCCCAGAGATACCTCTCCGACAATCGGAGTGACAAATCCTAATCTCGAAATACGCCAACCCAACATGTACCTTTGGAGACACCTGTAGAGCTCCTTTATAATCACCCAGTTATGTTGTGACGTTTGGTAGCACACAAAGTGTTCCTCTGGTAAACGGGAGTTGCATAATCTCATAGTCATAGGAACATGTATAAGTCATGAAGAAAGCAATAGCAATATACTAAACGATCGTGTGCTAAGCTAACGGAATGGGTCATGTCAATCACATCATTCTCCTAATGATGTGATCCCGTTAATCAAATGACAACACATGTCTATGGTTAGGAAACATAACCATCTTTGATCAACAAGCTAGTCAAGTAGAGGCATACTAGTGACACTCTGTTTGTCCATGTATTCACACATGTATTATGTTTCCGGTTAATACAATTCTAGCATGAATAATAAACATTTATCATGATATAAGGAAATAAATAATAACTTTATTATTGCCTCTAGGGCATATTTCCTTCACACACCTTCCTGGTCATAGCCGAATAAATGTAAATTTTACAGGAGCGGTTGTGCCCAATATTGTATAAGATGAGGTAGTGGTGGCTGCATTGAAGAGTCTAGCCCAAAATAAGAGTATTAGTCCTCTTTGCCTTGAACAACATGAAAATGGGCTATTTCCTGATTATGCGGCAATAAAAGCTAGAGTTTTGCAAGAAGATGAATCTTTGCCAATTGATAAAATTGGCAAGCAAAAATATGGTTCTACAACAATGCATATGGCTTCACCTAGTACTACTTCATATTATACACCGCCTACACAATTGCAATGTTTCGGCAACAACCATGTGTCATTGTCGAAAGAATCTAAAAGCATTGAGGGGAAATCATATCCGGAGTGGGCTGAAATTGAGAACAAACTTAAAGCCAATTTTCCCGCTCGCGTCCAGCAACAAAAAGAAAAAAATTGGCTCAAATAAAAGAAGCATTGCCAATTGGTAGAACCGGTGAAAAGAATGATGATTCAAAAACTAAAAGTGCTTCAGATGAAAAAGCCGAATCAAGTAGTATATATTTTGAATCCATCAAATCCAACGAGGCAAGCATCACTGAGAAAGGGCATGGAAAACATAGGAAAAGAATGATGATTGATTTTTTTGAAGTTAATGGAACCTACTTCCTGCCCTATGAGTTCTGTGAAGGAAATATGCCCTAGAGGCAATAAAAAAGTTGTCATTTATATTTCCTTATATCATCATAAATTTTTATTATTCATGCTAGAATTATATTAACCAGAAACTTGATACATGTGTGAATACATAGACAAAACACCGTGTCCCTAGTATGCCTCTACTTGACTAGCTCGTTGATCAAAGATGGTTAAGTTTCCTAGCCATGGACATGAGTTGTCATTTGATGAATGGGATCACATCATTAGTGGAATGATGTGATGGACAAGACCCATCTGTTAGCTTAGCATAATGATCGTTCAGTTTATTGCTACTACTTTCTTCATGTCAAATACATATTCCTCCAACTATGAGATTATGCAATTCCCAAACACCGAAGGAATGCCTTGTGTGCTATCAAACGTTAGAATGTAACTGGGTGATTATAAAGATGCTCTACAGGTATCTCCTAAGGTGTTTGTTGGGTTGGCATAGATCGATATTAGGATTTGTCACTCTGAGTATCGGAGAGGTATCTTTGGGCCCTCTCAATAATGCACATCATATGAAGCCTTGCAAGCAATGTGACTAATGAGTTAGTTACGGATGATGCACTACGGAACGAGTAAAGATACTTGTCGGTAACGAGATTGAACTAGGTATAAAGATACCGACGATTGAATCTCGGGCAAGTAACATACCGATGACAAAGGGAATAACGTATGTTGACATTGCGGTTCGACCGATAAAGATCTTCATAGAATATGTGGGAATCAATATCATCATCTAGGTTCCGCTATTGCTTATTGACCGGAGGGGTGTCTCGGTCATGTATGCATAGTTCTCGAATCTGTAGGGTCCGCACGCTTAACGTTCGATGACGATATGTATTATATGAGTTATGTGTTCTGGTGACCGAAGGTTGTTCGGAGTCCTGGATGAGATCACAGACATGACGAGGAGTCTCAAAATGGTCGAGAGGTAAAGATTGATATATTGGAAGGTAGTATTCGGACACGAAAAGGGTTCCGGATTGTATCAGGTACGTACGGGAGTACCGGAGGGGTTACCGGAACCCCCCGGGGAAAGATATGGGCCATAGGTGGGAGGCTAACCAGCCCCCAAGGGGCTGGTGCGCCTCCCATAAGGGAGGAGGCCGAATTGGACTGGGAAGGGGGCGCCACCCCCCTTTCCTTCTCCCTATCCCTCTCCTTCCCCCTTTCCCCCTCCGATAGAAGGAAGGGGGCCGAATAGGACTAGGAGTCCAAGTGCGATTCCTCCCCACTTGGCGCGCCCTAGGACGGCCTCCTCCCCTCTCCCTCCTTTATATACGGGGGGAGGGGCACCTCTAGGAACAACAATTGTTCTTAGCCGTGTGCGGTTCCCCCCCTCCACCGTTTACTCCTCCGGTCATATTGTCATAGTGATTAGGCGAAGCCCTGCGCGGATCACTTCACCATCACCGTCACCATGCCATCATGCTGACGAAACTCTCCCTCGACACATTGCTAGATCAAGAGTTCGAGGGATGTCATCGAGCTGAACGTGTGCATAACTCGGAGGTACCGTACGTTCGGTGCTTGATCAGTTGAATTGAGAAGACGTTTGACTACATTAACCGCGTTAAGCTAACGCTTCCGCTTTTGGTCTACGAGTGTACGTGAACACACTCTCCCCCTCTCATTGCTATGCATCTCCTAGATTAATCTTGCGTGAGCATAGGAATTTTTTTGAAATTGCATGATACGTTTCCCAACATTCTGTGCCGTAGAAATTGACAAGCCTCGAGAACAAGAACAGGTAGCCGAACAAAGTTCGCCTGACAAGGATCTTCAAAGTAATGATGCACATAATCAAGAAAAAGATGATGATAAGGTGTTGGGGAACCATCCAAAGGCAAAGCAAGATATTGTTCAAGTCACACCACCATCATGCTCTCCCAACATATTTGAAGAGGTATGTTTAGCAAGTAATTTACCTATTTTCAGATTTGGTCAGAACTTTATTGTTGATGCACCTATTAGAAAAATCCTCATAAGTATTTTTGAAAGACCAATGAAGAAGGGTAATTTACTTGGTATCAATAAAATTGTTATAGAACATATCGGTCAACCCATTGAGCCATTTATAAAGACTGATAATGACTTATTGTTGCAGCCAAGCTTTCCTCATTGCTTTATCTAAAGTTTATATCTAATTGGGTAACTTTGCTTATTTATTACTTGGCTTACACTTGGTCTCAATTGAGACATGTATGTTCTAACTATTTTTGTTTCAAAAATTTAAAGCCAAGAGTAAATTCTGTTGAAAAAACGGATGCTATTAAGATATCTTATCGAAAGCCATCGGATATAGAGTGCAAAACACATTGCATAGTCAAATGGGGAGATTCCAAATCTGAACCATTCGTTTGCTTACCTCCAAAGCCGTTCTCACACCAAGACCGGCTAAAAAAATAAAAAGTTCACCTTCAATTCAAGCATGTGTGATCAAATATTTAATTTGTTGCTGAAAAAATTACATAAGAATTCTTGATCACCATGTCAAGCCATCAATTCAAGGACGAATGTATTGTAGATTGCATCATTTGTTCAAACATAATTTTGAGGATTGCAATGTCTTTCATCAAATATTTAAATCGGGCATTGATAAAGGACGATTAATATTTGTTGAAACACTAAAGGATGACCAGTCTATTCCGAGTGATCCTGATGGCAAAAAGGTTTTGCATCAGCTTCTTCAAGCTGATTCATTAAGTGATGAGAAGGTAAAAACAGTGGATGATGGGATCAAGTTTTCAAGTAAAGAATTTGTTCAAGAGCACAATGAAGATATTCTTGAAAGCGAGAATTCCATTGAAGTTACAATGAAGACACCAAGGACTGGGGGGCAGCAAGGAAATCCAACGATCGATGAAAGCAAAGCAAAAGAAAAAAAGGTTGAAATAAGCGCAAGTGTAAGAGATTGAAAATCACCTTCGCTGAACTCTTGGATAAATATCAGAAGAAGAGTGAAGAGAAGAATGCTTATCGGCCAACTCATGCAAAGAAACCAAGATCACCCCTAAGGAGCAAATATGAGGGTCGATATTGGCAAAGTGATAATTTTGATGCAACATATTCATATCCTTATTTTGGACCGCCAATGCCAATGTCATGGATGCCTCCCTATGCTCATGTAGATTCATATCCATCATGTGACAAGTATGATACAAGGGCACATTTTCCATTTTATTTTAGACCATCTCAAAAATATTATGCATCCTCCGAGAAGATCAACATTTGAACAATCACATGTTAAAGACCGTTTCAACCATAAGGAATTGGTCCGGACCCCATGGACGAAGAATGAGGTGGTCAAGAAAGTATACCGGGTCAAGAAAGCTGGTCATAAGTGTGCTACTTCAAATTTGATCTCAAATAACAAAGAGCTAATTAAAGTGTTGACATTGGCTACAAAAGGCAAAGAAGTGGAGCAATCAATTGTTAAAAAAAATAAAAGTGCCAAATCTGAAGAAAAGAAGTTGAGCGTGCACAAGGCCAAAAAAGAACTGCCATTGGTCAAAACAGACTCACAACCGAAATGCCCACTCGTCTTATCGTATTATCAACAGAAGGAATTACAAAATCTTAGTGCACAAGAGCTGGAAAAGAAGAACATGGCATGGGTTCCCAAGAGGATCAATCAAAAGAAAAATGATGTGCATGCTTCTATTGTAACAAGTACAATAACAGTGAAGAAAGATAAGGTGGAAGTAACAAACAATGAAGCCGAAGGTGTGCTTCACAACATCAAAATCTCCGGTTAGCACATCATCCATTTTCTTCAACCATGCAATTGATGTCTTTGCCATGGAATTCATCCCTATGTATGATAAATTACCCTCCATTGACTTATTTTGATCCATGGATGCAAAAAAAAATCCATATTATGAGAGGGTATTACCAAATCACTATACATTTGGTTAGTTACATTTTTGTTGCTAATACAAAGGGCCCGAAATATTTTATTGTTATTTCATTTGTTTATTTCGGCTATTCATGCTTTGGTGGGTGAATTCTACATGGACCTCATGGTAATGACCGATATTTATCTATCGCCCTAAGAATATATCTAAGAATGGCCGACATGGTATTCTAACATCGTCCATAGTTTGAGTAGAGTTTGAGATAAGTGCTTGCATAGAAATTTGTCAAATTGATGCCATTGAAGATATAATGCATAGACCAATTCACCAAAACTGCAAAGTGGACTTACGTTTTGATTGGGTGTGCTTTGGCTTATTAGTTTTTAGAATTTACGTAAAGCCAAATCATGGTTAATTTTATAATTGAGCATCATATTGACATCATGCATAATACTAATTTTAGCTTTATCTCTCTAGTACCATGGCGATTATATATTGATGGTTAAATTTGTAGCAATGGCCAAGGTGTTGGTGTTGTTTATATATCTCCTTATGGTGCTATTCTGTGAAGCCTCATGCCGTTTAAAATATATATGCACAAATGATCAAAGTCGAATATGCATCGTTATTCCGATTGGGGCTTTTCCTTGGTGTAGGTGATTTACATAGTGAGGCTTTCTCTGATTCGTATTAGTATAATACAACAAATATCCAAGGGTTATCAATGTTTTGACAAATCACTTTTAAATTATCTTGAGGTATGTCTAGATGTAAATTTTTACCTTGAGTTGCTTTAATACTGCTGACATATGTAGACATGACAATTGGAGAGAGTTGGCATAGCAAGCATCCGGCTACCATGTTGGTCATGGTATATTGCACATCTATCAATAGCCGATGCTTATTCTTGCCAACATAGGGAAGGCCGAATTGGAGCTCACCACCTTGACCACTAATGAAACTTTTATGCAGGTGAAGTAAGGATTGGAGGAAGTTCATTCTTGATTATTTGCAAAATCCTAGCGAAAGGGTGAACAATATGGTTCGGAGGATGGTTTTGATCTATGGAACCTTATCACCGGATTGTTATAGAAGTTGAGAAGTTTTCACCCAAGTTTGCATCAAGAGGTTCAAACAAGAAATGGCAGATATATACTTATTGTCCTAAGAACAGGCAAAATGGCCGATGGAGTGTTGACATCGTCCTTAGAACAAGCTATGTACAAGTTATTTTTCGGCACACAAGTTTTGCCAAAAAACTGTGGAGCATGTGTTGACACCAGATTTTGGCATGGCCAAGAAAACATAATTAAGATGGCCTCAAATGAAAAAGGTGCTCAAAGTGAGAAAGTTGTGTATCTTCAAAAAGGAGAAATTTTGATATTTGGGCCATAGCCATCCAATCTCATCTCTAAGGCGGAAGTTGTGTTCGAAGTACTGAGATTTTGTATTTAGAATACTATTCGACTGATTACGCCCCCAAGATGGCCTCTCATGTAAAAGCTTCCTACACGAATTGTCTTTGTCTCGTCGAATCGATCGATTTTGATATAAAAATCATCTCAATCCGAGATCGTATCAAAAAGTTACAGCCATTCGAATGAGCCCTGCCCACAGGCTACATATGGAGCGCCCCACCAGACATGATGTCTGATGAGTAGCGCCACCAATCGGTTGTCTTGCGCGAGTGATTCGGCCCTGAATATGGCCTTGAATCGAAAAATGTTCAACATGAAAGTTGTTCATCTCAAGTAAATTTGCTTTTGGGCTCATCTTCTTCCGAGGTCATTTGTGGCCCATGGGATCTAAAAATCGAACTGAAGCTCCAGACTTACCTAAATCCGAGTTCGGTTAATTTTGGAAAGATTTGGAGTTGATTTGGACGTGATTTGAAGTCCTTTTCTTGTACGGGAAGTCCATCCGCCTCTTAGTTACCTAAGGGGTGACGGCCGATTGAACAACACACAAACGATCAAATCATCTACCACTTTTACCTTACTTTTATCTCTCTCCCTTGTTCTTCTTCTTCCTCGTTCTTTGTTCGTTCTTCTTTTTGCAGGGCGACGAACCTCGAGGCCCTAGGGGTGGTCAGGCCGACCTAGGACAGCCCATAGCCGCCGCGCGTCCTGACGGGGTCCCTCCCGGACGTGTGGGGTTTCGGATCCTCAAAAGCGCCCGCCGGATTGCTAGTGTACCGCTCTTCCGGACGGGTCTTCTTCAACGTGAGCTGCGGTGCATCACCCTCGGCGTTGGAGGTACACGGTTAGGGAGTGCGCCCCTAGCCTTGTAGTGTCATCGCTTCTGCAACACTATTCAACGTAAAGGAGTTCTCGTTGCTTCTGTTCTACGACTAATATTGCTTTCCGTCATGCGCTCACCGGTGTGAAGGTGGTTGCATTTGGTTAATAGATTGATGACGATCAATCTAACACATGAATCAGATACCTTTCGATTGAAAACTAAATGCATCATTCTGTTTTTACTGTTAAATCAATGTATTTCTATCTCATCAATGACTGCCAGACCTATATAACCACAAATTTATTTTAAACTTGAAGTCCCTTTGATGATAATATCCTTATGTGGCACTTGGATGGGAAAGTGTCCTAACCGTAGATAACCTCGGCAAGATTGTGCAAAATGATGTTTTTGTTCAAATAAGGAATTTATTCAGCATCTGTTCATACATTGCCCACTTGCTAAGATTCTGTAGCGCTCTAGTCATATTGCTTTCAATCTACAACCCCCGCGGGTATTACAAATTTGTTCGGTAATTAGCTGGTTGGGTGCATCCTAATATTTAGGCTTGGATCTTTCTGAGAGTTTGTGTTTTACTTTGAGCTGTACGGAATTGTCAGCACGATTGTTTTAAACAAAGTAACCAATTTTTTTATGGGTCATTACATAGACACTTATTAGATCCATAATTCTTTCTTCACCGGTAGGAGGACCTTGCATCCATGGTCTCTGCATGCAATCAATTGGAGATGATCGTTCGGAGCCTTTTCAATTGATTTAGGTGGTAACCTAATAATAGGATGTGTGATGCATCATGTATGGAGCTTCATATTTCTTGTTTGCTCCCGACCTTCCTTTACTGAATATATTAGTAGTGGAACATTTCGACATATGCCTTTATTTAAGCATTGGTTGCAGGTACCCCTTCTCTTCAAGGAACTTTTGCGCCGGCTCGAACCCGCAGCTTCCGCCTTGGCTGGGCTTTGCTCTAACCAATTGGACATAGCAGTTGGATGTAATATGTTCCTTGGTTTGCACTCGTGACTTTTTTGTCGCACTTATACTATTTGCCTATTTGGATAGTTCTACTTGTAGTAATCGAGGATTGTGTGCGTCCATCGATGCAGATACCAAGGGTGCCCACCCTCGTTCAAAAAAATACGTTACAGAATACAGTTATACAGATCCATACTGAGATAGATGGGCCATAACTCTATTTCTTTCTTAAGACTTCAGTACAAACTCTCCATGGAAGACACTTGGAGTGATGCCCAGGATAGTACAAAGAACAAGGGATTTATTTTCAATGATTAAAGATGCACCAGTTCCCTCAGCTCTGTGTCTTACTTACTTACATTTCTTTATTCGGAGTAATTGCAATTAACATCAGGCAAAAGTTTAGTAAGTGCACTTTTTGGGAACAAAAGAAAATAAGAAAGATGAGACGTTCTGCCCTGGCTACCTCGATGAATCTGGAAGACAGTACTAGTTTCAGATATACAACCTTGTATTGTATGCTTGTTGATTATGTGAAAGTACATGTATGTTTGTAAAGAGAAATCGATTTTTCCTGGACAAGAATTGAAATCATAAAAAAGCATCAGTTCCTCATCAAAACAACAAATCGATCTCGAGATCAAATTGGTGCAAAGGTGGCAACTGCAAGTACCCAACCATGCATCCAAATCGATTTCAGCAAAGCAAAATGTGGAAAACTCCAAAGTCATTCAGAACTAGTTACTGGAACTAAGAGCACCTCTAGCAGACCCCTTATATCGCGGACCCTTATATCGCTTTTACAGTTCACAGAAAACCTTACGAGCTGGCGCGGGCAGCGACCGAACAGACCTCGTATAATCAACCTGTAAAAAAGAATACTCTCTGAATATACCGCTTCCTCTTTCTCTTCCTCGCGACAATTTGAAATCGACCGCCGACCGACGTGCGGATGAGAAAGACACGGCCAGAGCGGAGGCCGGCGAAGATGCAGGATGGCCACGACACGCGGGCGGCGGCTAGCTAGCTTGCTCGCATCGATTCGGTTCGCCGTAGCTAGCTAGCTAGCTAGCTAGCTAGCATCGCATTGATTCGTCGTAGCTAGCTAGCTTACTCGCATCGATTCAGCTAGCTAGCGCGGCCGGGGAGGACGGGTCGCGGGCAAGGCGGTGCGGTCGTTGTAGGCGGCGAGCTTCAAGGTGTTGGCGGAAGCTGAGATTCCTCAACTGCCAACATTGACCGCTATTCACGGCACTGGCAAAATTGCCTTCAAAACTGAAGATATGAGGGTCTCGGGTTTGTGTTCACAGGGCCCTATAAAAATTTAAAGTGTCGGACAATTTTAAAGGGTCTGTTTTGGTCCGTTTTGTCAACTAAAACTGTAAAAGGCGATTATTTTACGGGTTTGACCACTTATACGGGTCTGCTAGAGATGCTCTAAACAACTGAAGCTGCCTCAATGAACTGAAGAGAAACTGGTGTGGTCATAAAATTGCTACCAGTATCTCCCCAACCGCATTACTGAAAACAGACATTACAAAGTTTCGCCATGTACTAATAAACTTTTGATTGTAGCAACAACAAATCACACTCTGGCAGACATACAAGCTGATTTATAAACAACCAAAGAACAAAGCAAGGACATACTCGTTACAATAATCTAGTAAAGAAATTGCCACGAGAGGTGGAGTAGAAGTGCAAACTAATTACTAGCAAACTTAGCCTGGCAGCTTTAGGTTCTGCGTCAGTTTGGTGTATGAAAATGGATTGTACCTGTGCCTGAAATTTGTGCCACCAGGGTCTTTTGATGGCAGTACATGTATTGGAAATTCCCTTTTTCAAACGACAGGGTGGATTCAAAAGTCTGAATCTCATACACTGTTCGTGTTTGCCATTTGTTTTCTATGGAAACAAAATTCAAAACGATTTCCAGTGCGGGGAAACCGCGGAGCAATAGCATTGATCGAGCTTACTGCGCTTAATCGCATCCGAGCTTCTGGTAGGAAACATACGGGTACGCGCAGTAACCGCTCCGGTTGGCGGAGTCTTGATGCGGTCGTTGGACGTCGAAGCGGGGAAAGAAGGGCGGTGGCGGTGGCGAGGGCGCGGCGGCGCCGGGGCTGGAGCGCTTGAGGTAGAGGCGGTACTTCTGGAGGTGGCTGGCGACGTTCTCCCGCGTGAGGCCGTCGACGTTCATGAGGCGCACGATGGCCTTGGGCACGGCGCCCTTCTCGCCGAGGTGCTCCACGGCCTCGACGAACCGGTGGTGCAGCTCCGGCGTCCACACCATCCTCGCCTTCTTCCCGCCGCCGCCGCCCCTCCGCGCCCCGGCGGCGGCGTCGTCGGTCTCGCCCTCCCCCTCCTCCTCGTCCTCCTCGTCGTACTCGTCGAACCTGGATGTGAGATGGGAGGTGGGCGAGTCGTGGAGGAAGCCGGTGTCGACGGGGGAGGAGAGCGCGTCCGCGGGGCCGATCCCGAAGGCCGCGGCGAGCGCCGGCGGGATGAGCGGCTGCGAGACGGGCGTCAGCTCGGCGGCCGAGGGGAGGCCGAGCTCCCACTCGGACACGCGGTCCACCATGTGGCGCCGCGACGAGGATGAGCCGGCGGAGGCCGTGCCGTCGTGAGGCTGGGGCCGGACGACGCGAGGGGATAACATGGGATATACTCTTCTCTTCGCTTTCCCGGCGGGGGCGGGGGCGGGGTCAGGTTTGCTGAGGACGGGGTGGGGCCCCTGGGGTGGCTCAAAAAGGAGGAAGGGATAGGATATTTTCTCTCTCTCTCGAGCGAAGGAAGGAGGGATTGGATTTGCGACGACGTGGGCGATGCCCCGCTGATCCGTGGGCGCAAGCCGCGGGGAGCTGCGCTCGTCACTCGGCCCCGGGCACGTACGTGGAGCGAGTCAGTCGGCCCCGTGCATGCTTTCCACGACAAGTGGCGCGACTGGTTTTTCGAGGCTTATTTTTGAGTTAAAAGTGTTGATTAAATAGGCAACTTTTTGACTAATTTAATCCGTGAATAAATCACTAGCATGGCACTAGCATGGCATTGACAGAGGTAAACACATATACTGATATTCAATCATGCAAACACATACTACGCTAATTGCAGACACATCTACGTATAACGCTAGCACGGCTAAAACAGAAATCAACAGGAGCGAAATAAACGAGTTATACCCTTCAGCAGGCCAGGCAGAAGCCGCAGCCGCGGCGGTTGTAGCAGCACCGTCCTTGGCGGCCTTCTTGTCGGCTTCGATCTTCTCGGCGGCAGCACGTTCAGCGTCGGTGGACATGATGATGACGAGGGCGACGCAGACGTAGAGGAAGCAGACGAACAGAAGCGAGCAGTCGCGTAGTCGCTTCCCAAAAACCTAATCGCCCCTCCCCCGTACAGGATCCGAAGAGACGGGGTTTCAGAGACCTGCTCTCCCGTCACCCGTGTACGCAGTGAATAGGGTGGAGTCACCGGCGGCAGCAGCAGCGAAGGTCCGTGACAGCCCACGATCCGACGTTTCAGATCGTGGCCCAGCTGTCAGTAACTCTGTTACTGACAAGCAAAAATAAGTGTCGGCTCGGCTCATTCCCGCAACCCGCGGCGCGTCGTGATGAGGCGGGTGGCGGAGGAGTGCGTGGGGCCTCTTCTATTTTCAAGCTCCAATGGCATGTGAAAGAGAATCCCTTATAAGGAGGTCCAACTCCTTCTCCACTAGCGGGGTGTGACTTAACTTTCCACTACACCTAGTGTCAATTAAACCCGCATAGGCCCTTAGAAATTTTCAGAAATTTTTTAGATGAGCCTTAGGCCCACCCTAATATTTTGACAATCCCCCACCGGATCTCGAGGGCCCATTGTGTCTTCTGTTTCAATCATTGTTTTGATGTACCAGCATATCAGTGGAGACATGTTAAGGTTGAGCTCCACCTAGAGCAAGTAGTTACGCTCCTTCACAACTGAACAATGGACTATGTCTTAAATTGCCAGTTTGGCGTAAAGAAGTTTCACCACATGTCTTACTAGTACTGGGCTGTCAAAGGCTGACCCCTCGGGTGGAGCATATAAGTCACACTCCTGGCCTATTCAAGAACTTACTAGAGATCACCCCAATCTCATAGACTGTAACCAGCAGTCGGCCTCATATAGGTGTGCTCCTCCAAAGATCGCTCCGTAGGATAGCATCTTCCTTATATAAGCTTTGGAACACATTAAGACAATAGTCATCCAGCTATACAGTATCGCGAGTATTGCATCTCCAACGGAGTGAGTTAGTAAAGTTACTCTCCTCAGAGCACCACTGTCTTGTTTTTCCCAGGTCCTACTTCGTGGGATCTCCGACCACATAGGTTGGGTTACCACCATAGAAACTCATGTGGGTCTTATACCCATCTCCCTCGATGCATTATCTATCACAACACGTGATAGCCATTTAGTAAAGGGATCTGTCGAATTCTTAGTTGTTTGGACATAGTCCAACGCCATCACTCCGGAGTTTCTTAATTTTCTGGCAGCTTTTAATCTCATTCTTATGTGTTTGTTAGACTTCAGTTGTCCTTTGGACTCTTCACCTTGGAGATGACAGTCTGATTGTCACAGTTCAAAAGGATAGCCGGAACCGGTTTCTCAACCACTGGGAAGTCCATCAAAAGATCTCGAAGTCATCCTGCTTCGACGCCAGATATGTCTAATGTTTTTAATTCTGCTTTCATTGTCAATCTCGTTAAGATCGTTTGCTTGCAAGACTTCCAGGAAACAGCGCCACCTCCAAGAGTAAATATATACCCAGTTGTGGCCTTCATCCCATCAGCATCAGAGATCCAATTTGCATGACTATACCCTTGAAGTACCGACGGGTATCCGGTATAGTGAAGTTCACGAAGGAAATATGCCCTAGAGGCAATAATAAAGTTATTATTTATTTCCTTATTTCATGATAAATGTTTATTATTCATGCTAGAATTGTATTAACCGGAAACATAATACATGTGTGAATACATAGACAAACATAGTGTCACTAGTATGCCTCTACTTGATTAGCATTAATCAAAGATGGTTAAGTTTCCTAACCATAGACATGAGTTGTCATTTGATTAACGGGATCACATCATTAGGAGAATGATGTGATTGACTTGACCCATTCCGTTAGCTTAGCACTTGATCGTTTAGTATGTTGCTATTGCTTTCTTCATGACTTATACATGTTCCTATGACTATGAGATTATGCAACTCCCGTTTACCGAGGAACACTTTGTGTGCTACCAAACGTAACAACGTAACTGGGTGATTATAAAGGTGCTCTACAAGTGTCTCCGAAGGTACATGTTGAGTTGGCGTATTTCAAGATTAGGATTTATCACTCCGATTGTCGGAGAGATATCTCTGGGCCCTCTCGGTAATGCACATCATTATAAGCCTTGCAAGCAATGTGACTAATGAGTTAGTTGTGGGATGATGCATTACGTAACGAGTAAAGAGACTTGCCGGTAACGATGTTGAACTAGGTATTGAGATACCGACGATCAAATCTCGGGCAAGTAACATACCGATGACAAAGGGAACAACGTATGTTGTTATGCGGTTTGACCGATAAAGATCTTCGTAGAATATGTAGGAGCCAATATGAGCATCCAGGTTCCGCTATTGGTTATTGACCGGAAACGTGTCTCGGTCATGTCTACATAGTTCTCGAACCCATAGGGTCCGCACGCTTAAGGTTTCGATGACAGTTATATTATGAGTTTATGTGTTTTGATGTACCAAAAGAGTTCGGAGTCCCAGATGAGATCGGGGACATGACGAGGAGTCTCGAAATGGTCGAGATGTAAAGATCGATATATTGGACGACTATATTCGGACTTCTGAAAGGTTTCGAGTGATTCGAGTATTTTTCGGAGTACCGGAGAGTTACGGGAATTCGCCGGGGAGTATATGGGCCTAATTGGGCCATGCAGGAATAAAGGAGAGAGGCCGAAAGGAAGGAGGCGTGCAGCCCCCCTCTGGTCCGAATTGGACAAGGGATGCAGCCCCCTTTTCCTTCCTCCTCTCCCCCTCTTTCCTTCTCTCCTACTCCAACAAGGGAAGGAGGAGTCCTACTCCCGGTGGGAGTAGGACTCCCCCCTTGGCGCACCCTCCTCCTTGGCCGGCCGCCTCCCCCCTTGCTCCTTTATATACGGGGGCAGGGGGCACCTCATAGACACAACAATTGATCCTTGGATCTCTTAGCCGTGTGCTGTGCCCCCCTCCACCATAGTCCTTCTTGATAATATTGTAGCGGTGCTTAGGCGAAGCCCTGCGATGGTAGAATATCAAGATCGTCACCACGCCATCGTGCTGACGGAACTCTCCCTCGACACTCGGCTGAATCGGACTTCGAGGGACGTCATCGAGCCGAACGTGTGCTAGAACTCGGAGGTGCCGTAGTTTCGGTGATTGATCGGTCGGGCCGTAAAGACGTACGACTACATCAACCGTGTTGTTCTAATGCTTTCGCTTTCGGTCTACGAGGGTACGTGGACACACTCTCCCCTCTCGTTGCTATGCATCACCATGATCTTGCATGTGCGTCGGAATTTTTTTGAAATTACTACATTCCCCAACAGCGGCATCCGAGCCTAGGTTTTATGCGTTGATGTTATATGCACGAGTAGAACACAAGTGAGTTGTGGGTGATACAAGTCATACTGCTTACCAGCATGTCATACTTTGGTTTGGCGGTATTGTTGGATGAAGCGGCCCGGACCGACATTACGCGTACGCTTACGCGAGACTCGTTCTACCGACGTGCTTTGCACACAGGTGGCTGGCGGGTGTCAGTTTCTCCAACTTTAGTTGAACCAAGTGTGGCTACGCCCGGTCCTTGAGAAGGTTAAAATAGCACTAACTTGACGAACTATCATTGTGGTTTTGATGCGTAGGTAAGAACGGTTCTTGCTCAGCCCGTAGCAGCCACGTAAAATTTGCAACAACAAAGTAGAGGACGTCTAACTTGTTTTTGCAGGGCATATTGTGATGTGATATGGTCAAGACGTGATGCTATATTTTATTGTATGAGATGATCATGTTTTGTAACCGAGTTATCGGCAACTGGCAGGAGCCATATGGTTGTCGCTTTATTGTATGAAATGCAAGCGCCCTGTAATTGCTTTACTTTATCACTAAGCGGTAGCGATAGTCGTAGAAGCAATAGATGGCGAAACGACAACGATGCTACGATGGAGATCAAGGTGTCGCGCCGATGACGATGGTGATCACGACGGTGCTTCGGAGATGGAGATCACAAGCACAAGATGATGATGGCTATATCATATCACTTATATTGATTGCATGTGATGTTTATCCTTTATGCATCTTATCTTGCTTTGATTGACGGTAGCATTTTAAGATGATCTCTCACTAATTATCAAGAAGTGTTCTCCCTAAGTATGCACCGTTGTGAAAGTTCTTCGTGCTAAGACACCATGTGATGATCGGGTGTGATAGGCTCTACGTTCAAATACAACGGGTGCAAAACAGTTGCACACGCGGAATACTCAGGTTAAACTTGACGAGCCTAGCATATACAGATATGGCCTTGGAACACGGATACCGAAAGGTCGAACGTGAATCATATAGTAGATATGATCAACATAGTGATGTTCACCATTGAAAACTACTCCATCTCACGTGATGATTGGACATGGTTTAGTTGATTTGGATCACGTGATCACTTAGATGACTAGAGAGATGTTTGTCTAAGTGGAAGTTCTTAAGTAATATGATTAATTGAACTTTAGTTTATCATGAACTTAGTCCTGGTAGTATTTTGCAAATTATGTTGTAGATCAATAGCTCGCGTTGTTGCTTCCCTATGTTTTTTATATGTGTTCCTAGAGAAAACTAAGTTGAAAGATGTTAGTAGCAATGATGCGGACTTGGTCCGTGATCTGAGGTTTATCCTCATTGCTGCACAGAAGAATTATGTCCTTGATGCACCGCTAGGTGACAGACCTATTGCAGGAGCAGATGCAGACGTTATGAACGTTTGGCTAGCTCAATATGATGACTACTTGATAGTTTTGTGCACCATGCTTTATGGCTTAGAACCGAGACTACAAAAACGTTTTTGAAATGTCATGGAACATATAAGATGTTTCAAGAGATGAAATTGGTATTTTAGACTCATGCCCGTGTCAAGAGGTATAAGACCTCTGACAAATACTTCGCCTAAAAGATGGAGGAGAATTGCTCAACTAGTGAGCAAGTACTTAGATTGTCTGAGTACTGCAATCGCTTGAATCAAGTGGGAGTTAATCTTCCAGATAAGATAGTGATTGGCAGAGTTCTCTAGTCACCATCACCAAGTTACTGGAACTTCGTGATGAACTATAATGCAAGGGATGACGAAAACGATTCCCGAGCTCTTCGTGATGCTGAAATCGACGAAGGTAGAAATCAAGAAAAGAGCATCAAGTGTTGATGATTGACAAGACCACTAGTTTCAAGAAAAGGGCAAAGGAAAAGAAAGGGAACTTCAAGTAGAATGGCAAGCAAGTTGTCACTCCCGTGAAGAAGCCTAAAGCTGGACCAAAGTCTGAAACTGAGTGATTATACTGCAAAGGAAATGGTCACTAGAAGCGGAAATGCCTGAATATTTGGTGGATAAGAAGGATGGCAAAGTGAACAAGGGTATATTTGATATACATGTTATTGATGTGTACCTACCATGACGGTTTTGAAACAAATCGACTCAGTTTGCTCACATTAAATGCGATGTCAGGCCTCGTTGCGCTCGTTAGATACATGAGTGAACCAATGATTTGAGAGCATCTCAATTGATCCTTAGTTGTGCCTTTGAACTTTCGAATCAACACACTAGGATCATATGATGTCTGAGCTGGTTTGCAGTCCGAATATCCAAAATAACCCAACACCTTCTTAACATAATGGGATTTGCAGAAGTGCAATCCCACCCTCATTACCTCTCAGTAGCTTGATGTTCAAGATAACATCAGCCACATCAAGGTCTTTCATCTCAAAATTCTAAGATAGAAACGACTTGACCTCCTCAATGACTTTGAGGTGGTTCCGAATATCAGTATGTCATCAACATACAAGCATAGTGGCGATAGTATATACATTTGTCAGCTCCATTAACAACGAAGACAACAGATGTTAGAGTTGTATTAAAATTATCATGTCATTGCTTAGGTGCTTGTTTTAGACCATATAAAGATTTCAGCAACCTACAGACTTTTCCTTCCTGACCATCTACCACAAAGCCATATGGTTGTTGCATGTAGATTTCCTCGTCTAACTCTCCGTTCAGGAAAGTCGTCTTAACATCCATCTAGTGAACAAGAAGACCATGCAAGGCCGCCAACGAGAGTAATACTCGAATGGTGGTCAGTCTGGCCATAGGTGAATAAGTATCGAAGAAATCTTCCTCTTCTTTCTAGTCATAGCCCTTGGCCACAAGCCTAGCCTTGTACTTTTCAATCGTACCATTGGGGCTAAGCTTCTTTTTGAACACCCACTTATATCCCAATGGTTTGAAACCACATGGACGTTCAGTGATCTCCCATGTCCCGTTAGCCATGATGGAATCCATCTCGCTATGGACCACATCCTTCTAGTAGTCAGCTTCTAGAGAGGCATACGCTTCTGAAATAGAAGTGGGAGTATCATCCATGAGGTAAACAAAGAAATAATCACCAAAGGTCTTTGCAGTCTTTGTCTCTTACCCCTACCAAGGGTTTCCTCGTCATTCTCCTCAGGATTTTTATCATGTGTTTGTTCATAATATTCCATAGGAATGGCAGGCTCAGGGGTCTCCTCAGATTTCTGTCTAGAAGTGCTTTGCATATCTCTCATAGGAAAAATACCCTCGAAGAATGTAGCATCCTTAGACTCCATAATTGTACCGACCTTCTTGTCAGGTACCTCAGATTTCACTACTAGAAATATATAGCCAGCGTTGTTCTTAATGTAGCCCAAATTAACGCAGTCCATAGTCTTTGGTCCAAGCTTACGCTTTTTCAGGATCAGCACATTGACTTTCTCCAGACAGCCCCAAGTATGCAAGTACGAGAGTGTTGTCCTTCTCTTCACCCATTTCTCATAGGGAGTGATCTCATTATCCTTTGTCAGAACTTTATTCAAGACATGACATGTCGTCAATATAGTCTCCCCCCACCATGCCTTGGATAAACCCAATGTATCTAACATGGCATTAACCAAATCAGTTAGAGTACGGTTTTTCCGCTCGGCAACCCCGTTTGACTAGAGTGAATAGGGCGGTGTCCTCTCATGAATAATGTCATGTTCCGCAAAAAAAGAACAAACTCACTCGAGAAGTACTCTCCACCACGATCTGACCGGACTTGTGTCTTATAGATTTTAGGGTTTTTTACATTTGTGCCCCTGGTTCCTTAGTTGTACTCAACTACTCATTCATGCCCACGCTCTTAACTTTTGCTCACTTTTCACCACTCCCTTTCTCGAAACCCTCATGAATGGGCAAACTGGATGTTGTCGTCGGGTCAATGGTTTGACCGTTAACTCTGACGAGTGGGGCCGCGCTGGACTGTGTCACCCATTGGACCTGACAAGTGGGGCGGCCTTGGACGGTGGCGTTGTTCGACCATTGGGCCATGGTTTCATTGGACTGTTTGGCCGTTCCATGAAACGCATGCGTGCATCGCCACGACAAAAGCCTGCAATGCATGCACGATGTATCCAACTAGCCTGCTATGCATGCATGCAGCTAGCCTGCCTGCGTGCGCCGATGCATGCTTAGCGAGCCGCTTTCCTGCATGCCAGCCGCCACAGACGTAGTGACGGTCGCTGCCTGCATGCACCGATGCGTGTCTCCTCGATTTAGAACATTGTTTGATCCTTTTCGATCCACTCGCATCTGCACCCGTTTTGCTACGACAAATAAATTGAACAATGTTTTCTTATTATTTTTGGTTGCATGCACTAGGTGGCTACATATCTTAATTCTTTGTGGCTTCCTCGGCATGGTGGTGGCTTGTGTAGCTATGCATGCACTAGGTGCTTACGAACAAAGCGAGCTCTCTCAAAAAAGATCAATAATTCAAAAAAAGTACAAACTAGCAAGAACTTAATAATAGGATAGATAGAAAACTTAATAACATAACATAGATAGGGCCAACAAGCCCAGAGCACGATCATATAGTTCAATTACAACTTAATAACATAACATAGATTCAAAAAAAAGATGGAAGGTTCTAAACCCTAGCCGCTGCCTTCTCCACCTTGTGTTGGAAATATGCCCTAGAGGCACTAATAAAATGATTATTATTATATTTCCTTGTTCATGATAATTGTCTATTATTCATGCTATAATTGTGTTATCCGGAAATCGTAATAAATGTGTGAATACATAGACGACAACATGTCCCTAGTGAGCCTCTAGTTGACTAGCTCGTTGATCAACAGATACTCATGGTTTCCTGACTATGGACATTGGATGTCATTGATAACGGGATCACATCATTAGGAGAATGATGTGATAGACAAGACCCAATCCTAAGCATAGCACAAGATCGTGTAGTTCGTTTGCTAGAGCTTTTCCAATGTCAAGTATTATTTCCTTAGACCATGAGATCGTGTAACTCCCGGATACCGTAGGAGTGCTTTGGGTGTACCAAACGTCACAAAGTAACTGGGTGGCAATAAAGGTATACTACAGGTATCTCCGAAAGTGTCTGTTGGGTTGACACGGATCGAGACTGGGATTTGTCACTCCGTATGACGGAGAGGTATCTCTGGGCCCACTCGGTAATGCATCATCATAATGAGATCAATGTGACCAAGTGGTTGGTCACGGGATCATGCATTATGGTACGAGTAAAGTGACTTGCCGGTAATGAGATTGAACGAGGTATTGGGATACCGACGATCGAATCTCGGGCAAGTAACGTACCGATTGATGAAGGGAATTGTATACGGGATTACTTGAATCCTCGACATCGTGGTTCATTCGATGAGATCGTCGTGGAACATTTGGGAGCCAACATGGGTATCCAGATCCCGTTGTTGGTTATTGGCCGGAGAACTGTCTCGGTCATGTCTGCATGATTCCCGAACCCGTAGGGTCTACACACTTAATGTTTGGTGACGCTAGGGTCGTAGAGATATTAGTATGCGGTAACCCGAAAGTTGTTCAGAGTCCCGGATGAGATCCCGGACGTCACGAGGAGTTCGGAAATGGTCCGGAGGTGAAGAATTGTATATAGGAAGTCCAGTTTCGGCCATCGGGAAAGTTTCGGGGGTCACCGGTATTTTACCGGGACCACCGGAAGGGTCCCAGGGGTCCACCGGGTGGGGCCACCTATCTCGGAGGGCCATGTGGGCTGAAAAGGGAAGGGAACCAGCCCCTGGTGGGCTGGTGCGCCCCCCTTGGGCCTCCTCCTGCGCCTAGGGTTGGAAACCCTAGGGGTGGGGGCGCCCCACTTGACTTGGGGGGAAAGTCCCCCCCCCCAGCCCCCCCCCCCCTTGAGATGGATCTCTAGGGTGCCGGCGCACCCCTATTACCCCTATACAAAGAGGGGGAGGGAGGGCAGCCGTACCCTAGTCCCTGGCGCCTCCCTCTCCCCCGTACCACCTCTCCCTCTCGCTAAGCTTGGCGAAGCCCTGCCGAGATTGCCGCTACTTCCACCACCACACCGTTGTGCTGCTGGATCTCCATCAACCTCTCCTTACCCCTTGCTGGATCAATAAGGAGGAGACGTCTTCCCCGACCGTACGTGTGTTGAACGCGGAGGTGCCGTTCGTTCGGCACTAGGATCTTCGGTGATTTGGATCACGACGAGTACGACTCCCTCAACCTCGTTCTCTTGAACGCTTCCGCTCGTGATCTACAAGGGTATGTAGATGCACTCCTCTCTCTCATTTCTAGATGACTCCATAGATTGATCTTGGTGAAGCGTAGAAAATTTTATTTTCTGCAACGTTCCCCAACAGTGACATCATGAGCTAGGTCTATGCGTAGTTTCTTTGCACGAGTAGAACACAAATTTGTTGTGGGTGTAGATGTTGTCAATTTTCTTGCCACTACTAGTCTTATCTTGTTTCGGCGGCATCGTGGGATGAAGCGGCCCAGACCGACCTTACACGTACACTTACGTGAGACAGGTTCCACCGACTGACATGCACTAGTTGCATAAGGTGGCTAGCGGGTGTCTGTCTCTCCCAGTTTAGTCGGATCGGATTCTATGAAAAGGGTCCTTATGAAGGGTAAATAGAAATTGGCATATCACGTTGTGGCTTTTACGTAGGTAAGAAACGTTCTTGCTAGAACCCTATTGCAGCCATGTAAAAACATGCAACAACAATTAGAGGATGTCTAACTTGTTTTTGCAGCATATGCCTTGTGATGTGATATGGCCAAAAGGTTGTGATGAATGATATATATGTGATGTATGAGATCATGTTCTTGTAATAGGAATCACGACTTGCATATCGATGAGTATGACAACCGGCAGGAGACATAGGAGTTGTCTTAATTATTGTATGACATGCGTGTCGATGAATAAACGCCATGTAATTACTTTACGTTATTGCTAAACCGTTAGCCATAGTAGTAGAAGTAATAGTTGGCGAACAACTTCATGGAGACACGATGATGGAGATCATGATGATGGAGATTATGGTGTCATGCTGGTGACGAAGATGATCATGGCGCCCTGAAGATGGAGATCAAAGCAGCAATATGATATTGGCCATATCATGTCACTATTTGATTGCATGTGATGTTTATCATGTTTTTGCATCTTATTTGCTTAGAACGACGGTAGTAAATAAGATGATCCCTCATAATAATTTCAAGAAAGTGTTCCCCCTAACTGTGCGTCGTTGCGAAAGTTCGTTGTTTCAAAGCACCACGTGATGATCAGGTGTGATAGATTCCAACGTCCGCATACAACGGGTGTAAGACAGATTTACACATGCAAAACACTTAGGTTGACTTGACGAGCATAGCATGTACAGACATGGCGTCGGAACACAAGAGACCGAAAGGTCGAACATGAGTCGTATGGAAGATACGATCAACATGGAGATGTTCACCGATGATGACTAGTCCGTCTCACGTGATGATCGGACACGGTCTAGTTGAGTCGGATCATGTATCACTTAGATGACTAGAGGGATGTCTAATCTGAGTGGGAGTTCAATAAATAATTTGATTAGATGAACTTAATTATCATGAACTTAGTCTAAAAACCTTTGCAAAATGTCTTGTAGATCAAATGGCCAATGCTCATGTCAACCTCAACTTCAACGCGTTCCTAGAGAAAACCAAGCTGAAAGATGATGGCAGCAACTATACGGACTGGGTCCGGAACCTGAGGATCATCCTCATAGCTGCCAAGAAAGCATATGTCCTAGAAGCACCGCTAGGTGAAGCACCCATCCCAGAGAACCAAGACGTTATGAACGCTTGGCAGTCATGTGCTGATGATTACTCCCTCGTTCAGTGCGACATGCTTTACAGCTTAGAACCGGGGCTCCAAAAGCGTTTTGAGCAACACGGAGCATATGAGATGTTCGAAGAGCTGAAAATGGTTTTCCAAGCTCATGCCCGGGCCGAGAGATATGAAGTCTCCGACAAGTTCTACAGTTGTAAGATGGAGGAAAATAGTTCTGTCAGTGAGCACATACTCAAAATGTCTGGGTTGCACAACCGCTTGTCCCAGCTGGACATTAACCTCCCGGACGAGGCGGTCATTGATAAAATCCTTGAGTCACTCCCACCTAGCTACAAGAGCTTTGTGATGAACTACAATATGCAGGGGATGGTGAAAACTATTCCTGAAGTATTTTCAATGCTGAAATCAGCGGAGGTGGAAATCAAAAAGGAACATCAAGTGTTGATGGTCAATAAAACCACTAGTTTCAAGAAAGGCAAGGGTAAGAAGAACTTCAAGAAGGATGGCAAGGGAGTTGCCGCGCCCGGTAAGCCAGTTGCCGGGAAGAAGCCAAAGAATGGACCCAAGCCTGAGACTGAGTGCTTTTATTGGAAAGGGAAGGGTCACTGGAAGTGGAACTGCCCCAAATACTTAGCGGACAAGAAGGCCAGCAACACTAAAGGTATATGTGATATACATGTAATTGATGTGTACCTTACCAGCACTCGTAGTAGCTCCTGGGTATTTGATACTGGTGCGGTTGCTCATATTTGTAACTCAAAACAGGAGCTGCGGAATAAGCGGAGACTGGCGAAGGACGAGGTGACGATGTGCGTCGGGAATGGTTCCAAGGTCGATGTGATCGCCGTCGGCACGCTACCTCTACATTTACCTACGGGATTAGTTTTAAACCTCAATAATTGTTATTTAGTGCCAGCTTTGAGCATGAACATTGTATCTGGATCTAGTTTAATACGATATGGCTACTCATTTAAATCCGAGAATAATGGTTGTTCTATTTATATGAGAGATATGTTTTATGGTCATGCACCGCTGGTCAATGGTTTATTCTTAATGAATCTCGAACGTGATGTTACACATATTCATAGTGTGAATACCAAAAGATGTAAGATTGATAATGATAGTCCCACATATCTGTGGCACTGCCGCCTTGGTCACATTGGTGTCAAACGCATAAAGAAGCTCCATGCAGATGGACTTTTGGAGTCTCTTGATTTCGAATCATTTGACACGTGCGAACCATGCCTCATGGGTAAAATTACCAAGACTCTGTTCTCCGGAACAATGGAGCGAGCAACCAACTTATTGGAAATTATACATACTGATGTGTGCGGTCCAATGAGCGTTGAGGCTCGCGGTGGCTATCGTTATGTTCTCACTCTCACTGATGACTTAAGTAGATATGGGTATGTCTACTTGATGAAACACAAGTCTGAGATCTTTGAAAAGTTCAAGGAATTTCAGAATGAGGTAGAGAATCAACGTGACCGAAAAATAAAGTTCTTACGATCAGATCATGGAGGAGAATATTGAAGTCACGAATTTGGTACGCACTTAAGGAAATGTGGAATCGTTTCACAACTCATGCCGCCTGGAACACCTCAGCGTAACGGTGTGTCCGAACGTCGTAATCGCACTTTATTGGGTATGGTGTGGTCTATGATGTCTCTTACCGATTTACCGCTATCTTTTTGGGGATACGCTTTAGAGACAGCTACATTCACTTTAAATAGGGCACCGTCTAAATCCGTTGAGATGACACTGTATGAATTATGGTTTGGGAAGAAACCTAAGCTGTCGTTTCTAAAAGTTTGGGGATACGATGCTTATATCAAGAAACTTCAACCTGAGAAGCTCGAACCCAAGTCGGAAAAATGTGCCTTCATAGGATACCCTAAGGAAACCATTGGGTATACCTTCTACCTCAGATCCGAAGGCAAGATCTTTGTTGCCAAGAACGGGTCCTTTCTGGAGAAAGAATTTCTCTCGAAAGAAGTAAGTGAGAGGAAAGTAGAACTCGATGAAGTACTACCTCTTGAACCGGAAAGTAGTGCAGCTCGGGAAGATGTTCCTGTGGTGCCTACACCGACTGGAGATGAAATTAATGATGATGATCAAGGTACTTAGAATCAAGTTGCTACTGAACTTCGTAGGCCCACAAGGACACGTTCCACACTAGAGTGGTATGGCAACCCTGTCCTGGAAATCATGTTGTTAGACAACGGTGAACCTTTGAACTATGAAGAAGCGATGGTGGGGCCAGATTCCAACAAATGGCTTGAAGCCATGCAATCCGAGATAGGATCCATGTATGAAAACAAAGTGTGGACTTTGACAGACTTGCCCGATGATCAGCGAGCGATAGAAAATAAATGGATCTTTAAGAAGAAGACGGACGCGGATGGTAATGTTACCATCTATAAAGCTCGACTTGTCACTAAGGGTTATCGGCAAGTTCAAGGGGTTGAATACGATGAGACTTTCTCTCCCGTAGTGAAGCTGAAGTCTGTCCGAATCATGAAAGCAATTGCTGCATACTATGATTATGAGATATGGCAAATGGACATCAAAACGGCATTCCTTAACGGATATCTTAAGGAAGAACTGTATATGATGCAGCCGGAAGGTTTTGTCGATCCTAAGAATGCTAACAAGGTATGCAAGCTCCAGTGATCCATTTATGGGCTGGTGCAAGCATCTCGGAGTTGGAACATTCAATTTGATGAGATGATCAAAGCGTTTGGGTTTATGCAGACTTATGGAGAAGCCTGCGTTTACAATAAAGTGAGTGGGAGCTCTGTAGCATTTCTCATATTATATGTAGATGACATACTTTTGATGGGAAATGATATAGAACTTTTGGACAACATTAAGGCCTACTTGAATAAGTGTTTTTCAATGAAGGACCTTGGAGAAGCTGCTTACATATTAGGCATCAAGATCTATAGGGATAGATCGAGACGCCTCATAGGTCTTTCACAAAGCACATACCTTGATAAGATATTGAAGAAGTTCAATATGGATCAGTCTAAGAAGGGGTTCTTGCCTGTGTTGCAAGGTGTGAAATTGAGCTCGGCTCAATGCCCGACCACGGCAGAAGATAGAGAAAAGATGAGTGTCATCCCCTATGCTTTGGCTATAGGGTCTATTATGTATGCCATGCTGTGTCCCAGACCTGATGTAAACCTTGCCGTGAGTTTGGTAGGAAGGTACCAAAGTAATCCCGGCATGGAACACTGGACGGCGGTCAAGAATATCCTGAACTACCTAAAAATGACTAAGGATATGTTTCTCGTTTATGGAGGTGACGAAGAGCTCGTCGTAAAGGGTTACGTCGATGCTAGCTTTGACACAGATCTGGATGACTCTAAGTCACAAACCGGATACGTATATATTTTGAATGGTGGGGCAGTAAGCTGGTGCAGCTGCAAGCAAAGCGTCGTGGCGGGATCTACATGTGAAGCGGAGTACATGGCAGTCTCGGAGGCAGCGCATGAAGCAATATGGATGAAGGAGTTCATCACCGACCTAGGAGTCATACCCAATACGTCGGGCCGATCACTCTCTTCTGTGACAACACTGGAGCTATTGCCCTTGCCAAGGAGCCCAGGTTTCACAAGAAGACCAGGCACATCAAGCGTCGCTTCAACTCCATTTGTGAAAATGTTCAAGATGGAGACATAGATATTTGCAAAGTACATACGGATCTGAATGTCGCAGATCCGTTGACTAAACCTCTTCCGCGAGCAAAACATGATCAACACCAGAACTCTATGGGTGTTCGATTCATCACAATGTAACTAGACTATTGACTCTAGTGCAACAGGGAGACTGTTGGAAATATTCCCTAGAGGCAATAATAAAATGATTATTATTATATTTCCTTGTTCATGATAATTGTCTATTATTCATGCTATAATTGTGTTGTCTGGAAATCATAATACATGTGTGAATACATAGACCACAACATGTCCCTAGTGAGCCTCTAGTTGACTAGCTCGTTGATCAACACATAGTCATGGTTTCCTGACTATGGACATTAGATGTCATTGATAACGGGATCACATCATTAGGAGAATGATGTGATGGACAAGACCCAATCCTAAGCATAGCACAAGATCGTGTAGTTCATTTGCTAGAGCTTTTCCAATGTCAAGTATCATTTCCTTAGACCATGAGATCGTGTAACTCCCGGATACCGTAGGAGTGCTTTGGGTGTACCAAACGTCACAACATAACTGGGTGGCTATAAAGGTATACTATAGGTATCTCCAAAAGTGTCTGTTGGGTTGACATGGATCAGATTGGGATTTGTCACTCCGTATGACGGAGAGGTATCTCTAGGCCCACTCGGTAATGCATCATCATAATGAGCTCAATGTGACCAAGTGGTTGGTCATGGGATCATGCATTACGGTACGAGTAAAGTGACTTGCTGGTAACGAGATTGAACAAGGTATTGGGATACCGACGATCGAATCTCGGGCAAGTAACGTACCGATTGACGAAGGGAATTGTATACGGGATTACTTGAATCCTCAACATCCTGGTTCATTCGATGAGATCATCCTGGAACATGTGGGAGCCAACTTGGCTATCTAGATCCCGCTGTTGGTTATTGGCCGGAGAACTGTCTTGGTCATGTCTGCATGATTCCTGAACCCGTAGGGTCTACACACTTAAGGTTCGGTGACACTAGGGTCGTAGACATATTAGTATGCGGTAACCCGAAAGTTGTTCGGAGTCCCGGATGAGATCCCAGACGTCATGAGGAGTTCCGGAATGGTCCGGAGGTGAAGAATTGTATATAGGAAGTCCAATTTCGGCCACCGAGAAAGTTTCGGGGGTCACCGGTATTGTACCGGGACCACCGGAAGGGTCCCGGGGGTCAACCGGGTGGGGCCACCTATCCCGGAGGGCCTCGTGGGCTGTAGAGGGAAGGGAACCAGCCACTGGTGGGCTGGTGCGCCCCCCTTGGGCCTCCCCCTGCGCCTAGGGTTGGAAACCCTAGGGGTGGGGGGCGCCCCACTTGACTTGGGGGGCAAGTCCCCCCCCCCTAGGCCGCCCCCCCTTGAGATGGGATCTCTAGGGGGAGGCGCACCCCTAGGCCCCCTATATAAAGAGGGGGGAGGGAGGGCAGCCGCACCCAAGTCCCTGGTGCCTCCCTCTCCCCCGTACCACCTCTCCCTCTCGCTGAGCTTGGTGAAGCCCTGCCGAGATCGCCGCTACTTCCACCACCACGCCGTTGTGCTGCTGAATCTCCATCAACCTCTCCTTCCCCCTTGCTGGATCAAGAAGGAGGAGACGTCTTCCCCAACCGTACGTGTGTTGAACGCGGAGGTGCCGTCCATTCGGCACTAGGATCTTCGGTGATTTGGATCACGACGAGTACGACTCCCTCAACCCCGTTCTCTTGAACGCTTCCGCTCGTGATCTACAAGGGTATGTAGATGCACTCCTCTCTCTCGTTGCTAGATGACTCCATAGATTGATCTTGGTGAAGCGTAGAAAATTTTATTTTTTGCAACGTTCCCCAACACCTTGCTCCTCCGGGCGCCCTTCACTACTCCTCCGGGGTGTTGTCGATGGGGTACGACAGAGTGTGCATGCGCGACGCGGTGGGGAAGATTTTGTTGTACTGCATGAAGATGTTGTGGGTGGTGAAAGCGATGAACTCGCAGCCACACCAAAACACGCGGCCAAAGAGGTAGAAGGCATCGAAGGGGTTGGTGATGTGAGCAAGGATAGCAACCACCACCCCGTTTTGGATGACCTCCTCGACGCAGAATATTTTTGGAGATCCCCGTGGGAGGTGGCGGTAGCCGGCCACAAGGAAGAACTCGGTGAAGCCCCTTGCGGTCCTGCACCTTGATATCGCCCACACATGTAGTGTATGCTCAACGTACACGCCGGCAGGGGAGAGCCTCTCTGGCACGGTGGTTGGGAAGCGGTAGGTTGGTCCAGTGTGCTACATGGCTGAGGAATGTGAAGAAGAAGGAGAAGGGGTCAAAGAAGATGGGGTCAAAGAACAAGAAGGGCAGATGGTGGAGGATGGGAGATAAATGAGGGATGTGAGAGGAAGAAGAAGATGATGGGTGGCTTAAATAGCCGTAGTGCGACGTGTTATTTCGCCATGGCAGTAATGGGGTCAAATGTGAACTAGCTCGTTTTCACACCCACCGCGGCATCGGGAACTCAATCTCTGTAGGTGCAATCAAAACAATCAAGCAACAAAAACAAAGCCAATGCAACAGCCCAACCAGAGCTTGGTTTCATTTTGGGCCCAATAACTACATTTTTTCGCGGAGTCAATGGTGGGCGAGCACAACCAATGGGAGAATATCTCGCGGATTACCCCATGATCCAACAATGCGGAGCCGTCCATCTGATCCAACGGCGTGGAGCCTGCACGCAGCCAGCCCTTCTAGAGGACCACATCTGAGGGTTGTTGCTTGGCGATAGTGTATGATCGGACGGCTGATGTTCGGAGCTAGGGTTAGGCGAAACCCCGCGGGGTTTAGAGGGATTTTGAGCTGGTTAACGGGGTTATCTAGGCTTTGACTGAGCATGACTAATTTAAAAAAATTGAACAAATATGAAACCTTCGCCGTTCGTCATTTTATAAGACACACTAACGAGGAAGAAAATACTAAACTTGGTATACGAAAATTTTCAAACAAAAACCTAGGTGGAACAATCGAGGTCAGATGAGCACCATTAATTTAAAAAATCAAAAAATATATATAACCTCTGCATAATGTTGTCTTATGTGACATGTTACCAACCAAAAATCATAAACTTGGTCTATGGATTCATGAAAAAACCTTCACACATATGAGCTATCACGTACAACATTGCAGAGAGTTCAAGGAGAGGAGGTAGGGTTCCCTTAGGTTTTTGAAAAATTAAAAAAAAATAAAAAATTCACCAACGCTTGATTTCAAAGTGAATAAGAAGGATCAGAACTTAGTTTTCCATTTTCATATTTTAAACGTGTTTTTAATGGTTTTCTATTAAAGCATATATTTTTTCAAGAAAATGTAAAAATATGAAGATTAATTCAATAAATATTGAGACATTAAATCTACACTATATAGATTGAATAGGTGTTAATAAAAAAATATTTGGCTCATTTGGAGTAGGTCCAAAAAAACTTGATTACAAATGGAGCTCATTTGGAGCACATTTCTCATGACTATAAGTTTTACCACGCAAAAGAGATCGGATTGATCACCTAACATTTATAGTAGTTAGGCAAACTTTGCAAAATCACACCACAGGACAATGGACTTCAAGTGTTGGTTCAAATTCAAATTTTGCCTCAAATTCAAATTGGAATATTTGATCTATTATTTGAATATTTGATATGTTACTAGAATACTTGATCAAATGATGGACTATCTTCATTCAAATGTTGTTGTTTTTTGCTTTGTTATTGGAATATTTGATCAAATGATGGACTATTTGCTCTTTTTGGTTATTCTTTGCAGCATGTGTGATGAGTGAAGCAACACTGAAGCAGCATGTGTGATCATTGCAGCACCTAAACTCATAGCTCACAACATCTAAACAAAACATACCATACACCACAGGAAAATTTAAGGATGGACAAATATACATAGTGTCGGTGTCAAAACCGGCGGATCTCGGGTAGGGGGCCCCGAACTGTGCGTCTAGGCGGATGGTAACAGGAGACAAGGGACACGATGTTTTACCCAGGTTCGGGCCCTCTTGATGGAGGTAAACCCTACGTCCTGCTTGATTGATATTGATATTGTGGATGTTTACAAGAGTGGATCTACCACGAGATCAAGGAGGCTAAACCCTAGAAGCTAGCCCATGGTATGATTGTAATGGTTGTTGTTGTTGTTGTTGTTGTTGTTGTGTCCTACGGACTAGAGCCATCCGGTTTATATAGACACCGGAGAGGGCTAGGGTTACATAGAGTCGGTTACAATGGTAGGAGATCTACGTATCCGTATCGCCAAGCTTGCCTTCCACGCCAAGGAAAGTCCCATCCGGACACGGGACGAAGTCTTCAATCTTGTATCTTCATAGTCTTGGAGTCCGGTCGATGATGATAGTCCGGCCGACGATAGTTCGGCTGATGATGGTAGTCCGGCTATCCGGACACCCCCTAATCCAGGACTCCCTCAGTAGCCCCTGAACCAGGCTTCAATGACGATAAGTCCGGCGCGTATATTGCTTGGCATTGCAAGGCGGGTTCCTCCTCCGAATGATAGAAGATTGTGAACACCAGGATAGTGTCCGGCTCTGCAAAATAAATTCCACATTCCACCATAGAGAGAATAATATATACACAAGTTCAACCTGCTGACGTTTTTTGCGGTATGACGTCACGCCACTACCAAGCCATTACTTGAATCATTTTTTACTCTACCACCTCAGCGCATTTAGCGAAGCGGTTTCCTTGGCACGTCTTGTCGAAGCAGAGATCGTGTTCCCCCTTAATCCGGGATTCTCATCAATACGGACGTGGGTAACCCAACCGCGCCATTGATGGTGACGCTTGGGGGATAAGCGAGTTTTACCAGGCCGGTGGGGGACGCGTAGACTTCGCCCGCCCATATAAGGGATAAGGATTCACCTTTTCACCTACGCCTTCTTCCTCCTTTGCTTATCCATCTCCGCGCACTCAAGCTCCAGCGCCCAAGCCCGCACATCTCGTCTCAACCTTCCCCAGTCATGTCTGGAGTGGGAGGCAAGTGGATGACCTCCTCCGTCACGGAGGAGCACATCGAAAGACTGCGCAGCGCCAGCTACCTGTCCAGCGACATCACGCACCGGCTACCCGACGAGGGGCAGCTCATCCCCACCCCCAGGCCCCATGAGAGGGTCATTTTTATTCCCCACTTCCTCCGTGGACTGGGCTTTCCACTTCACCCCTTTGTCCGGGGGCTCATGTTCTACTACGGCCTGGATTTCCATGATCTGGCGCCGAACTTCATCCTCAACATCTCGGCGTTTATCATCGTGTGCGAGGCCTTCCTCTGCATCCGGCCCCACTTCGGCTTGTGGCTCAAGACCTTCAATGTCAAGCCGAAGGTAGTGAAGGGCACTCAAGCGGAGTGCGCAGGCGCCATGTTAGGCAAGATGCCCAACGTCCTTTGGTTCAAAGGGGCCTTCGTGTCAGGACCCCGACTCAATGCCACATCGATCTAGCATGTAACACCTCATATCACTTTGCGGCCTCACGCACGGTATTCCCACGGGTGTCGCCTTACCTTTACCCGGGGCCATTTGCGCCTTTTGGCACACGTATATGACAGTGTCGCTAGCATCTATATGATAAGGAGCCCGGGCTGACATGGCTAGTCGTAAACCCAAAGTGGCACAAACTTATAGGGACAGGCATCCATGACGCAGCATCGAACGTGTCGGTCATCAGCGAGTGAATCCAGGCTGTAGCACTGGGCTAGCAAGACTCCGGTGAACCGGGCTGTAGCGGGCTAACAGGACTCCGGTATTCATCGCGTGACATTTCCCCGAAGGGACAGACACAGGAACGAAGAAGGACACATGCCGGCCAGCCTAAGTGTTCCAGAGCAGTAGCAAGCTACCATGGCTCAGTGGAAACACTAGGAGACATTTCCCGGTAAGAGAGGCTACTAAGGATAAACAACTAGATAGCCAGATCCCACACATACCAAGCATTTCAATAACATACACACAATATGCTCGATATGTGCAATACAACATGGCATCACAAAATGACTCTACGACTCAAGTAGCTTATTCAATAGGCTCCGAGGAGCGAGATATTACAAACATGGGTCTCATGACCCAACAATCAGAGCATACAAGTCAAAGCACAAGCGGAAGCTTAACATGTCTGAGTACAGACATCTATAAATGAAAAAGGCTGAGAAGCCTGACTATCTACCAGATCCTGCTGAGGGCACAAGATCGTAGCTGAGGTAACAAGCTAAATGTCGAAGTCCACGTGGAACTACTAGTGAGACTGAAGTCTCTCTGCAAAAACATAAAATAGGCAAACGTGAGTACAAATGTACCCAGCAAGACTTACATCAGATCTATCTACATATGCATCATTATCAACAAGGGGACGGTGGGGTTTAACTGCAGCAAGCCAGCTTTGACTCGGTGGCTATCCTGAACTACGACTGCAAGTAACTCTTTTGAGGTGGCGCACACGAGTCCACATATTCACCATATCAATACACCACTATGGATCCGCTCCCGTCTCCCTACGAGAACGCCATCCATAGCACTCACGCTTATCTTGCGTATTTTAGAGTATCCACTTTCACTTGTCTATGAACTATGCAAGGGGTCCAAGTTTCCATATCTGAGGAATCCGGCTATTCGAATAGATGATGTTAACCCTGCAGGGGTGTACTTCTTCACACACGCTTTCGCCACTTATCGCCCTGTACACGTCATGTACCTCGGCAACCTTCAAGCGGAAGCCGGGCGAGGGAGTCGGCCACGACCTGACTAACCGAACAAGTCTCTAGTCCAGGTTTATCGCCTATTCAGGTTCCATCCGCAAGGAGATCCGACCGGGGTGTCGCTTACGGCCCCAAACAATGTGTGCAGGGTTCCCAAGCCCACCATCCGGGTGCCACTTGGTACACCGTGCCACTGTGCCTAGTCTGTCCCAAGCCCACCTGTACCGGGTGCCACTTGGTAGACTACTAACACTACCTACAAACACCAGAAACTAGTTGCAACTCCTGGACAGAGATCATGTTGATTAATAAGTCGAGAGGGGTCGAGTTACCGGAACCCAATGTGTGGTAGTAACTGTTCATGGATCACAAACATAGAACTCAGTTCCTGAGGACGGCTGCAATGAGACAACCCACCATGTACTCCTACATGGCCTCTCACCGCTACCTTTACCAAATCGTGTTCACACACTTTGCTCACACATGGTAGGACATGTTTATACACCTCCGATTCATTCCCGATGAATCAGACCTGACTCAACTCTAAGCAGTAGCAGGCATGACAAACAAGCATGAATGAGTAGGCACAACAGGGCTCAAACAACTCCTACTCATGCTAGTGGGTTTCATCTATTTACTGTGGCAATGACAGGTCATGCAGAGGATAAAGGGGTTCAGCTACCGCAGCAAGTAACAAATATGTCGTTGTTGTCCTAATGCAGTAAAAGAGAGCAGGAGCGAGAGAGTGGGATTTTATCGGAATGAACAAGGGGTTTTGCTTGCCTGGCACTTCTGAAGATAACATTGAGTCTTCATCAGTGTCAACGATCACAACGTCGGAACATCGTCTATCGGGAGGGAACAGATACCGGCAACAAGGAAGAAATACAATCAATGCAATGCACAATATGATGCATGCTCATGACATGGCAATATGAATGTGTTTTGGGCTAATGCACCTAGCTATGATTTAAATGAAGTTGGTTTGAATACATGATTCAAATTCCAACCCCATATATGATTATTTAAATGCCCTTAATTTGTTTTGTCCAAAACAGAGGACAAACATTGTTCAAACATGCATGAAAATGGTACAGATGGATTCCTTGAATTTTTTTGATAATTTTTCATATATAAAACATTTAATTTGGAGTTACGGTTAATTTTCTATGATTTTTAGAAGTTTTAGGCATTTTCTGAAATTATTAAATCATTTAAGATTTATTTAAATCCATAAAAGGGGTTTATTGCGTCAGCATGACCTCACGGTGACGTCAGCAAGTCAACGGGCGTTGTCCAGGTCAAATCTGACCTGTGGGACCCTTGGGTCAGTGTCACAGTGCTAGTTATGTGACTATTTAACTCCTAACGAAAGTAATTAGCTCGCGGGGCCCGCTGTCATTGACCCTGGGGGTTAATTAGCGGGGCTGTTAACAGTTAATGACGAGCCATGTCATCTAAATCGGCGACTAAACGCCGGCGGTAAGCAGACGCGGTGGCGCTCCTCGTCTGGCCAGCTCCGGCCACGAGAGGTTGCGCGGCTGGTGGCGTTCGAGAGCGGCTGCATCGGCGCTTCGGGTGGTGGCCGTGGCAAGTGCGGGGTGGGACTGTGGTGTCGGCAGCAGCGAGCGAAGCGGCGGACGGAGCTCGGCTCCGAGCGAGCCGGCGTTGCAATGCACAAGGGAGCAGGCTGGGCGAGCGAAGGGCACCGGGAGGAGGCCCTCACTCGCGCGCATCCAATGGTGGCCGTGGGGATGCCAGGGACGGTGTGTAGCGGCGGCGGCGGCGAGCATATGCGGCGGTGGAGCTTCGGCGTCCGTGCAACTACGGCCTAGAGGACGAGGAGAGGCCGGGGAAGAGGGGGAGTTGAAGCGGGCGCTCACAGCGGTGAAGGGGAGCAACTCGGTGTAGCCGGGGACACGCTGAGGCCGCAAATTGACCGGAGGGGGCCGTCGGATCCGGAGGTTGAAGACGACGGTTGACGGCGATGCAGGGCCTCCCGGCGTCCCGTAGCTCGATTGGGAGGACGAGGAGGTTTCTTCGGTGCTTCTGGAGTCGGCGGAAGGGCGAGGGGTGGCTGGTGGCCGTGGCAACACCAAGCGGCGGCGACGGGCATGCTCGGTCATGGGGGGGGGGAAGCAGAGGAGCGAGGGGGAGGGAGGTCCAGAGAGCGAGGGAGAAGTGAGAGGGGGTCGGGGAGGCGCGTGGCGTCACCGGGGCGTCGATGAGGAGCCAGGCAGGCTGGGAGGGAGGAGGTGGAGGCTTCGGGCGCGCTGGCGTCGACACGCCTCTGCCTACTGGCAGAGGTGGAAGAAGACCAAGGCGCCCCTGGTGGGCTGGGCTGATTCTGCTGGGCCACCAGGTGAGTGGGCCTCAGGTAAGCGTCAGGTAAGTCCTTCTCTCTCTCTTTTATTTGTTTTAGTTTTCTATTTTTATTACTCTGTTTTTGAATTAGTAAAAATACTAACTCATTTTATAAAATCCCAACAAAAAGTGTGGGCACTATTTGGATTATTTCCAATAGCCCCAAGTACTTTCAGGATTATTTGGACATTTAAAAAAAATTATAAAATTTAAATGTCCAAATTCAAATACTTATGAATTAATCCAGTGACCAAATGTGACATGAAAAATGTGCAGGACCTCTGGTTCTGGTTTAAAGCATTTTTCCAGAAATCATGAACATTTTCTAAAGCCATTTGAATTCACTGAAAAATATTTTTGGTTGAACCTATTTGAATTCCTTTAATGCTAGGGTTTAGGCAATCCCCATTTCAAGTTTAAAAGAAATTTAGACATGATGCAACAGCCAAGCTAGCCCAAGTGCATAGCAAGCCAGGGATGTGACAACTCACCCCCACTAAACAAGAATCTCGACCCGAGATTCAAGTGTAGGGTAAGACGATGGGGAACGCGACCTAACACAATCTTCACGATCCAGGTTGCCCTTCATAAGAACATTTATTCGATCACCATCATTGTCTTGATGTCTTGCTCTGAGAACTCTAGCTAATCATGACAAGAAGAGAAAAGGAAACTCTAGAAGGATCGATTTTCTCGAAGGTCAAACAACTCACGGAATGAGACATAGAACCATCTCTCAGTTGAGACACGAGACACACATCAAGAGGGGTGGAAAGAAACGGATGACGAAGGTTCACTAGATGGACAATAATTCCACACTTAAGAAGGTGGTAAATGATTGTTAACGTAGCGAGGAGTTGAGTTGCCACGATACCATAACGGGGCACCTTAGGGAAGGTGACTTGTGGAAATATCCCCTTAAGTGGCAAAAAGAATTACCTTTGATTCAGAGATCATTAAAACTCTTTATACCAGCCTAAGGAAAATCTCGAGCGATCGTTTGGAGGGGTTCGGTAGAATGGCATACTCGGACTTGGATGATGTGGATTACCTTGTTGAAGACAACGTAATGGATGAGTTTGCTTACCACCGGAAATGGAAGAGACCCATGGTAGAATGGCACATTGGCGGTGCAAGCTGGGAACAAAATGCAAATGCTGGGAATGATTCCGGTAACTGGGGAAGAACCCAACAATAGAGAGTGAATTCACTGTTTGAAAAGTTATAGCATAACCAAGGAAGCTGAGAGCACTATACAGTTAATGCCAACGATCAAACCTAGCACCTGCACGTGCTCTCAAGAACTTGAGCATTTCCAAAATCATCAAGGTTTTATCAACATCCGTGTCAAGGGTGCTGACAACACAACATACTACCATGATGGCTAATGATGGATGATGCAGATGCAAAGGAAGATAACACCTTCTCAGATTTCACCTTAGCGAGGCCAAGGAAACAAAATCTGGATGATCGACCGAGAGACATTTAGCACTCCGCTTCTAACGTTCTCCTTGATGTGCTAGCATAATCCATTTATTGAAATGGTCTGGTATCTAGAACATCAAGTAAAGGTCGGACTTCGGGAACACAAAAATCATAAGGCACAACTAGGGAGTAAATCCTACGAAGTCCTTATGGGAAGGTGGCCAACTTCTTCAATCAAGATACTACGATAATAGGTCTTTCGGCTGGGTGGTGCTGGCCACGACATCCACTTTACCAGTTATCGAGGGACCAATATTATAGCTCTTGGGGAAATGTTCCAACCATCATATCTGCCTGAGATTCAGATCTGGTTGGTGTCAGGATATTCCAGACTCATCGAGTCTAGGAAGAAAAATGAAAGTTTGCAACATAAATCGACGAGATGACGTTGCGAGATTCTCGGGAAATGAACTACGATAACAAGCTCCAAAACATGAGCTGGTTCTGCTACAAACATATGAACACGTTGTCCGAGGCAAGCATGGCCACGTAGTAGTCTTATAATTAAAACTACCGAGTTCAGGTGGGGAACCATCATTGAGGATATCGAAGTCTTTACGCAAGTCCATGGATTAGATCCCAAGCATAGACTTCTTTTCCTTGAACAAGTCAATCAGTGGCTTGGTGTGCTAGGATATACATATGGAATGAAGATGATCAGTCTAACAGACCACAGAATTCTTCGCACGTGCATGACTGACTTGGGACGATTCCAAAGGAGGTAAAACAAGCCTTCTCAAATTCATGGCGGCAACATGCATCAAGTGCACATGAATTAGAGGGACTCACTTCTTTTCATCCAAACAAATGCTTCACGAACGGGGCATGAAGAAAATGCTTACACAAGTTTCCAACACTAGCTTAATGTTCAACAAAATCATGGAGGAGATAAGGATGTTGTTAATGGGCTCAACAACAATTCATCCGGGTTCCCTTTTAAAAGGAATTCCATAGTTAAGTGAACACGGTGATAGCATTGGTCAGACCAAGGAATATAATGGTGTATGCTCGAGGAAAACCACGAGTAAGACAACATTACGAATATCGTTGGTTCTGATTTGATTTGACGATAGCCCATACTCAATCAAAGGTTTGGGTAAGATAATAGATCCAACAATTGATCACAAGGACCAATCGATGAAGATATCATCTTTCTTCAACACACACTACACAAGAATATCCCTTTGGAACGAACTAAGTTAGGCAAGCTTTTATCTTCCAACTCTCCAAGTTGTTGTCCAGCTTAACCAACTAGCTCAGGGATATCTAACACCGATTTTTGGGGAAGGGGGTGGTTTACAAGAAACCAACTTGATCACGAGCTCAACATAGCGGTCAGGTGACAACCTGGTAATACTTCCGAGAAGATATTCGGAAAATCACGAACCACCGGTATGTTACTAAGCTCGAGAGCAATCTTTCTTTTCAGGGCAAGATGATATGATCAAATGAGCGAGGACTTGACAAAATCCTAACTCATCAATCAAAGAGTGCACCAGGAAATAAGGACTAGGTAGCACAATCAACCTTAGGGCGATGATTCAAAAATCAACATGCTAAGAATGAGGTTATTGTCCATTAACTACCAAGCAACAAGGTTGCTAGGAGTATTGAATTCACACATCACGATTCACTTGTCGGCATTCCGGTTGCGACAACACGGAACCGAGGGATGAATAATGATGGCGAGAAGTATCACTACATCAAGAATTCACAAGAGCCGGTGCAATCCTCATGAAAATCCTGACATAAAGACGGTAATACTTCAGGGTAGAACAGAATCAAAAGCTGGGCTGGCATTTTGATCTGCGGAGCATGACTACCTTGACCCAATCCTAGATATGGATGAGGTACTGGAGTTCATTTCTCCTAGTCATTCTGGAATAGAATGGCTTGATGGACCACAAGAGTAATAGGCCTCGATAAACGAATGCACGCATACTCTTGACTATCAATTGATAGACGAGGGCCAGAAAACAACTAAAGAGGGACAACTCAAAGGAACATATGATTTTCCAAGTTGTGGATGCATGGACTAGCATGTCGAACGAATTCAACATATTTCTTCCGGATAACCCATGCAGAAAGGTAGAACTGGCAGAGTCACAATATGGAATCGAGAACCCATCGAGAGCACTCTGATTGTGATCTTTCGATCAGCGAGGAACATCTGCCATAAACGGTTCATAGTATTTGGAAGAAGGAAATACCACGAACATCGAGGACTAATGCAAGGGTTACTAATAACCTAAAGGAACGAGCAAAACTATCAACATGAAGCAAGTAGGGTGAATCTCGGGTTCAAAACCCAGGAGTAGAATACCTACTACTAAGTGGCATCACGGGATGCTTTCGAGAATAAAAGCCAGAATCATCACACTGGGACACAAAACATGGCTAGACTACTAGATGATCCCCTGAGACACCTAGGGTCATAATAATAACTCCAACATAAATGTCAAGGCAATAGAATACCTCAACTCAACAATTAGTGTGATTGAGCTGGCATAAAGGAACATCGAAACCAGAGGGAAAGGATTTTGCAAATGCATCAGATTGTTTAGAAACTTGGGATGACTCGGACAGCATAACGGCTGTAAATGCTCAGAAAAGATTTGAGACATTAAAAAATGGTGGCATAACCACTCAGAAGCACAATATCAAAGTTTCGAGATCAACAGTTAACATACAGAAGTCGTAGGAACTGAACTCAAGCTTAAATCCAACAATCTTACAAGTCTACGGATTAGTAACACGTCATCCTGATAGATAGGTGAGAAGGCCTAGTTCTTAGTCCCCGTAGAAGAGAAGAGGATGACTCAGATCAGAGGGCCATGAGGTATAAGGAGTAAAAAGAGCCTTACGTTCCATCCCACAATCAATTCCCTTATATAACTAAAGCATTTCTAGACTCAACTTCGACCAGTTTGGCTTGGTAATCCTACAGGCAGTCAAGCTCTGATACCAGCGCTGTCAGGACCCCGACTCAATGCCACATCGATCTAGCATGTAACACCTCATATCACTTTGCGGCCTCACGCACGGTATTCCCACGGGTGTCGCCTTACCTTTACCCGGGGCCATTTGCGCCTTTTGGCACACGTATATGACAGTGTCGCTAGCATCTATATGATAAGGAGCCCGGGCTGACATGGCTAGTCGTAAACCCAAAGTGGCACAAACTTACAGGGACAGGCATCCATGACCCAGCATCGAACGTGTCGGTCATCAGCGAGTGAATCCAGGCTGTAGCACTGGGCTAGCAGGACTCCGGTGAACCGGGCTGTAGCGGGCTAACAGGACTCCGGTATTCATCGCGTGACATTTCCCCGAAGGGACAGACACAGGAACGAAGAAGGACACATGCCGGCCAGCCTAAGTGTTCCGGAGCAGTAGCAAGCTACCATGGCTCAGTGGAAACACTAGGAGACATTTCCCGGTAAGAGAGGCTACTAAGGATAAACAACTAGATAGCCAGATCCCACACATACCAAGCATTTCAATAACATACACACAATATGCTCGATATGTGCAATACAACATGGCATCACAAAATGACTCTACGACTCAAGTAGCTTATTCAATAGGCTCCGATGAGCGAGATATTACAAACATGGGTCTCATGACCCAACAATCAGAGCATACAAGTCAAAGCACAAGCGGAAGCTTAACATGTCTGAGTACAGACATCTATAAATGAAAAAGGCTGAGAAGCCTGACTATCTACCAGATCCTGCTGAGGGCACAAGATCGTAGCTGAGGTAACAAGCTAAACGTCGAAGTCCATGTGGAACTACTAGTGAGACTGAAGTCTCTCTGCAAAAACATAAAATAGGCAAACGTGAGTACAAATGTACCCAGCAAGACTTACATCAGATCTATCTACATATGCATCATTATCAACAAGGGGACGGTGGGGTTTAACTGCAGCAAGCCAGCTTTGACTCGGTGGCTATCCTAAACTACGACTGCAAGTAACTCTTTTGAGGTGGCGCACACGAGTCCACATATTCACCATATCAATACACCACTATGGATCCGCTCCCGTCTCCCTACGAGAACGCCATCCATAGCACTCACGCTTATCTTGCGTATTTTAGAGTATCCACTTTCACTTGTCTATGAACTATGCAAGGGGTCCAAGTTTCCATATCCGAGGAATCCGGCTATTCGAATAGATGATGTTAACCCTGCAGGGGTGTACTTCTTCACACACGCTTTCGCCACTTATCGCCCTGTACACGTCATGTACCTCGGCAACCTTCAAGCGGAAGCCGGGCGAGGGAGTCGGCCACGACCTGACTAACCGAACAAGTCTCTAGTCCAGGTTTATCGCCTATTCAGGTTCCATCCGCAAGGAGATCCGGCCGGGGTGTCGCTTACGGCCCCAAACGATGTGTGCAGGGTTCCCAAGCCCACCATCCGGGTGCCACTTGGTACACCGTGCCACTGTGCCTAGTCTGTCCCAAGCCCACCTGTACCAGGTGCCACTTGGTAGACTACTAACACTACCTACAAACACCAGAAACTAGTTGCAACTCCTGGACAGAGATCATGTTGATTAATAAGTCGAGAGGGGTCGAGTTACCGGAACCCAATGTGTGGTAGTAACTGTTCATGGATCACAAACATAGAACTCAGTTCCTGAGGACGACTGCAATGAGACAACCCACCATGTACTCCTACATGGCCTCTCACCGCTACCTTTACCAAATCGTGTTCACACAGTTAGCTCACACATGGTAGGACATGTTTATACACCTCCGATTCATTCCCGATGAATCAGACCTGACTCAACTCTAAGCAGTAGCAGGCATGACAAACAAGCATGAATGAGTAGGCACAACAGGGCTCAAACAACTCCTACTCATGCTAGTGGGTTTCATCTATTTACTGTGGCAATGACAGGTCATGCAGAGGATAAAGGGGTTCAGCTACCGCAGCAAGTAACAAATATGTCGTTGTTGTCCTAATGCAGTAAAAGAGAGCAGGAGCGAGAGAGTGGGATTTTATCGGAATGAACAAGGGGTTTTGCTTGCCTGGCACTTCTGAAGATAACATTGAGTCTTCATCAGTGTCAACGATCACAACATCGGAACATCGTCTATCGGGAGGGAACAGATACCGGCAACAAGGAAGAAATACAATCAATGCAATGCACAATATGATGCATGCTCATGACATGGCAATATGAATGTGTTTTGGGCTAATGCACCTAGCTATGATTTAAATGAAGTTGGTTTGAATACATGATTCAAATTCCAACCCCATATATGATTATTTAAATGCCCTTAATTTGTTTTGTCCAAAACAGAGGACAAACATTGTTCAAACATGCATGAAAATGGTACAGATGGATTCCTTGAATTTTTTTGATAATATTTCATATATAAAACATTTAATTTGGAGTTACGGTTAATTTTCTATGATTTTTAGAAGTTTTAGGCATTTTCTGAAATTATTAAATCATTTAAGATTTATTTAAATCCATAAAAGGGGTTTATTGCATCAGCATGACCTCACGGTGACGTCAGCAAGTCAACGGGCGTTGTCCAGGTCAAATCTGACCTGTGGGACCCTTTGGTCAGTGTCACAGTGCTAGTTATGTGACTATTTAACTCCTAACGAAAGCAATTAGCTCGCGGGGCCCGCTGTCATTGACCCTGGGGGTTAATTAGCGGGGCTGTTAACAGTTAATGACGAGCCATGTCATCTAAACGGCGACTAAACGCCGGCGGTAAGCAAACGCGGTGGCGCTCCTCGTCTGGCCAGCTCCGGCCACGAGAGGTTGCGCGGCTGGTGGCGTTCGAGAGCGGCTGCATCGGTGCTTCGGGTGGTGGCCGTGGCAAGTGCGGGGTGGGACTGTGGTGTCGGCAGCGGCGAGCGAAGCGGCGGCCGGAGCTCGGCTCCGAGCGAGCGCGGCGTTGCAATGCACAAGGGAGCAGGCTGGGCGAGCGAAGGGCACCGGGAGGAGGCCCTCACTCGCGCGCATCCAATGGTGGCCGTGGGGATGCCAGGGACGGTGTGTAGCGGCGGCGGCGGCGAGCATATGCGGCGGTGGAGCTTCGGCGTCCGTGCAACTACGGCCTAGAGGACGAGGAGAGGCCGGGGAAGAGGGGGAGTCGAAGCGGGCGCTCACAGCGGTGAAGGGGAGCAACTCGGTGTAGCCGGGGACACGCTGAGGCCGCAATTTGACCGGAGGGGGCCGTCGGATCCGGAGGTTGAAGATGACGGTTGACGGCGATGCAGGGCCTCCCGGCGTCCCGTAGCTCGATTGGGAGGACGAGGAGGTTTCTTCGGTGCTTCTGGAGTCAACGGAAGGGCGAGGGGTGGCTGGTGGCCGTGGCAACACCAAGCGGCGGCGACGGGCATG
>NC_041385.1:640996378-641024282 GCF_002162155.2 Triticum dicoccoides | reverse complement strand
GGTCCAGAGAGCGAGGGAGAAGTGAGAGGGGGTCGGGGAGGTGCGTGGCGTCACCGGGGCGTCGAGGAGGAGCCAGGCAGGCTGGGAGGGAGGAGGTGGAGGCTTCGGGCGCGCTGGCGTCGACACGCCTCTGCCTACTGGCAGAGGTGGAAGAAGACCAAGGCGCCCCTGGTGGGCTGGGCTGATTCTGCTGGGCCACCAGGTGAGTGGGCCTCAGGTAAGCGTCAGGTAAGTCCTTCTCTCTCTCTTTTATTTGTTTTAGTTTTCTATTTTTATTACTCTGTTTTTGAATTAGTAAAAATACTAACTCATTTTATAAAATCCCGACAAAAATTGTGGGCACTATTTGGATTATTTCCAATAGCCCCAAGTACTTTCAGGATTATTTGGACATTTTAAAAAAATTATAAAATTTAAATGTCCAAATTCAAATACTTATGAATTAATCCAGTGACCAAATGTGACATGAAAAATGTGCAGGACCTCTGGTTCTGGTTTAAAGCATTTTTCCAAAAATGATGAACATTTTCTAAAGCCATTTGAATTCACTGAAAAATATTTTTGGTTGAACCTATTTGAATTCCTTTAATGCTAGGGTTTAGGCAATCCCCATTTCAAGTTTAAAAGAAATTTAGACATGATGCAACAGCCAAGCTAGCCCAAGTGCATAGCAAGCCAGGGATGTGACACTTCGTGGAATCCGTAAAGGGGTGGCAATCGGGGTGGTTCTATATCACCGAGCCGCGCGACCCTACGTGGGCGGCGGCCCCCGAGTTCAGATCTGGTATCCCCACGCAGCTCACCTCCTGGAAAGAGAAGGGCTTGCTGTGGGGTAGTTCGGAGGAGCTGACGGGACTCCAAGCCTGTATCCAGAAGCTGGTGAAGAAGCTCAGGCTGGTTAACGTGGTCCAAGTCATGCTCGTCCGCCGGATTCTCCCATGCCAAGAGCGGGCATTCAACCTGTGGGAGTTCAATCCGGAACAGCACCAGGCGCTGAGCGGGCTCTTCGACACGACGTACGAAGGCGCCTGGAGGGTGCTGTTTAAGGGCGCCGAAGCCCCCGCATCCGCGACTGAAGATCGCGGATTTCGCTCGCAGCGCCAAGCCGACGAGGTAAGTGATTCTACCCCTTTACGAGAACTTGCTTTTCATAGTTTGACTCTATGCAGGTTTTAATTTCCCCTTTTCCTTTGACAGGACTGGATGAGGAAGGCGGAGCAGATTATCTGCCCGGCTCCCATGCCAGAGAACCCAGTAGACGCCCGTCTAGCGAGGCTGCTGGTTCCGGCACCGCACGTGGTGCCGGAGAAGAAGGCCAAGAAGGAGGCCACGGGTGCTCCGCCAACATCAACGTTGGCGAGGAAGAATGGCCTTCAAGGGCCAGGCCTCCGGCGAGATCGTAAGTATCTGGATTCCTGAATGATTTATAATTTCTTTTTCTGCGTCACATAGTGTCATTCTGATGCCGCATGTTGCCTGTAGTCCGGCCAATGATGATCTCCCCGCTTCATCGAGCGGGTCGTTGGCTCCGTCGGATGTAGACTCCATCCCGACCGCCTCCACCCCTCACGACACCGAGGACGCCGAGGTGGGATCCCAAGAAGGGACCCATCAGGGGGAGGCTCCGGAGGCGCCATGAGGCGGCCTCCCGGACTTTGCGCCGGACTCCACAACAGAACCCGCAGTGGTTCCGGAGTCCGGCTGGCGGCCCCTTCGCACGAAGGGCAAGACCGTGACGCCGGCGGCCTCCGTCCAACCGGAGGCGCCGGACAATTTGTTGGAGGCGCTGCAGAGCGCTTCCATCGAGGAAGAACACCGCACAATTATGAGTGCGGTGATTCAGAAGGTACAGCTTGCCAAGAGCGGGCTGACCGAAGCCTGCAGTAGCCTTCTATCAGGCTTTGAGGTAAGAAGTTAAAAAATATGCAATGTAATACCGCATAGACAGTAGCCCCTGCTGCTCGGTTCGGTGTTCGGAAAGAAAAGCCAGACTGAGGATCTGAAGAAAAAAAGAAGATATACGCAGGGTTGCTAAAAAATTATGTCAATATGGGTTGCAGGCTGCGCTACTGACCTCAGCCGCACTGACTGCGGAGGTCGGTGCTTTGAAGCAGGAGCTCGAGCGGTCCGAGCAAGAGCTCGGCCGCGCCAAGAAGCAGCTCCAGGACAAAGAAGGTGAGTAACACCACTTTGAACTTGTACCTTACAGAAAAGGATTTAGGTTGCAACAAAAAATAACAAGGATAACATGGGTACTGCAGAGGCCACGAACGAGGTGGCGACCCTGAAGGAGGCCGTGTCTGCGGCCGAACGCAATGCGGCCGCGGAACGGGCAGAGCGAGAAAAGCAGGAGGCGCGGGTGGCGGTGGTTCAGCAAGCGCTCCAGGCTCTCATGGAAAAGCATGAGAGTTTGGAGCGTGACTCAAAGACTCGAGAGTCCGAGCTTGCCTCGGCTCTCGAAAGTGCCAAGACAGCCAAGGCCGATGCCCATAAGTCCCTTCAGGAGATTGAGTTGGTGAGGAAGATAGCGGCGGGTAAGGCATTTTTCATGCAAAGCAAGCATGTGAATGTAAATTACGTGTTACTTACCCGAATTCGGAGCTCTCCAGGGGCGTTTGCAGATCTGCCTTGCAGCGTGTCTGATGCCGCCACATTCTACCGAGCCGAGGAGGGGAGCTCAACGGAGAAGGTCCTCTGGTCTCAGTATGCTGAGGCCGGCCATCCGGTGCCCCCTAGCGACCAGCTGAAGCAGCTGGTCGAGCTCCACAAGGTGGCCGAGCAGGCCATGAAGGGCCTCATAGTCCGGCTGTGGCCTGGAGAGGCCATGCCTGGGAGCTACTTCGGTCTTGTGCGACGGTTGGTGGATGCGTGCCCCTGGGTGGAGGTTATCAAGCGCTCCGCCTGTATTGAAGGTGCTCGTCGGGCCCTTGCCCGCGCAAAGGTGCATTGGGGCAAGCTGGATGCGGAGAAGCTAATCACTGACGCGCCACCAGCGGGCAAGGAATATCGTACGCCCGAGATGTACTATAAGACTGTCCTGAAGGGTGCCCGCGAAATTGCGGATGAGTGCCCCAGGGATGTAATTATTGAGTAAATTCACAATGTGTTATCCTGTGCGCTGAAAACTTTGTTCATATGCGCTAAGCAACGCTTGTTAATTTAAAATATTACCTTCTGTGCGGCCGTTTATTAAATCTGAGAGATGGCAAGTCGTCGGCTTCAGCCCCCATGCCACGAGTGCTGGGGTGTTCGGGATAAACTTGAGCGCTCTTGTTCCCATTTTTGGGTCCATCTAGGGAGGCGCTCAACACAACGAACAAGGCAACCGGACTTATAGTGCTTGAACACTCTCACTTAGCCATATAATTCTATAATTTTAAATTTCGGCGAAGCCCCTAGTATTCGGAAGACCGAATTCGGGGCGCTATCCACGCCTTCGTCGGACATTATCCGGAACTTCGCTCGAAGCGGCGTAGGTCTTTAAGGACCCGAAAGGACCTCTCGAACAGCGACCAGTCTCTTGCCTTATCATGACAGTCAGTTTTAGCTTTCTCCACTGAGGCGTTAACCCGGCTCAACCGGGGCGCAATCGCAGTGGTTCTCCCAGTGCTACCTTAGCCGATAGAACGGAACGTAAGGTGCCAAACATGGGAGCCGGGCAAACCCAACTATTGACCCAAGACATGATTCGGAGCCGATTCATATAATGCTATAAGTTCGGGGTGCCGCACTTGTGAAAGTGTTCGGACTTTATCACACCATAATGCGGGGAACATAAGCAACTAGTGTATTTGGCCGTACCAAAATGTACGGATGCAACATGTCGTAAATGAACATATATATATATAAGGTAATGCAATTATGGGCAAAAAGTGATGCGTTTTATTCGAAAAGAGCTGCTATGAGTGCGGAATGATACAAATAGTGCGGAAAGCAAGGGATTGGACGAATTAAAGGCGTCTCCCTGCAGGGGTAGGCCGCGGAATGGTGTATTTAACAAATTTAATGCTCGTAATGGAGACCACCTGAGTGTTCGTCGCGGCCTTTGTCCCTCCCTGGCTGTTGCATCATGAGTTCGGCAGGTTCGCCGCCGGACAGAGTTCTGTATAAAAAAGAGAGAAATAAAAGAGAAAAAGAGCGACACACTTGGGAGCCCCTGGTATGGTCGAACCGCACTCTGGGTCTGTTGTGGTTGTGCCTCTCCCCCTATGCCCATGGTATCTCCAGGGCGTAATTATGTACGCGGAGAGTTTGTCTTACAATTGTGCGAGGGCTGGGATTGAGGCCGCATTGCTACGCGTGCTCAGAACGTGCCAGGTGGTCTTGGTTGATTTGCTCCGGGCGCGTTTGGCCGTGTCCGATCGTTTAACGGCCAGACTCGAAAATTGCCTTAAAAGGCTGCTCTGTACTTCTGCCGCGAGAGCCGCTGTATGTTCCTCCGTTCGAAGGGAGCGTTCCGTGTTTCCATTGACCGTGATGACTCCACGAGGGCCTGGCATCTTGAGCTTAAGGTATGCATAATGCGGCACCGCGTTGAATTTTGCTGTACACTCTCACTTCCGTGTTTCAATCATTGTTTTGATGTACCAGCATATAAGTGGAGACATGTTAACATTGAGCTCCACCTAGAGCAAGTAGTTACGCTCCTTCACAACTGAACAATGGACTATGTCTTAAATTGCCAGTTTGGCGTAAAGAAGTTTCACCACATGTCTTACTAGTACTGGGCTGTCAAAGGCTGACCCCTCGGGTGGAGCATATAAGTCACACTCCTGGCCTATTCAAGAACTTACTAGAGATCACCCCAATCTCATAGACTGTAACCAGCAGTCGGCCTCATATAGGTGTGCTCCTCCAAAGATCGCTCCGTAGGCTAGCATCTTCCTTATATAAGCTTTGGAACACATTAAGACAATAGTCATCCAGCTATACAGTATCGCGAGTATTGCATCTCCAACGGAGTGAGTTAGTAAAGTTACTCTCCTCAGAGCACCACTGTCTTGTTTTTCCCAGGTCCTACTTCGTGGGATCTCCGACCACATAGGTTGGGTTACCACCATAGAAACTCATGTGGGTCTTATACCCATCTCCCTCGATGCATTATCTATCACAACACGTGATAGCCATTTAGTAAAGGGATCTGTCGAATTCTTAGTTGTTTGGACATAGTCCAACGCCATCACTCCGGAGTTTCTTAATTTTCTGGCAGCTTTTAATCTCATTCTTATGTGTTTGTTAGACTTCAGTTGTCCTTTGGACTCTTCACCTTGGTGATGACAGTCTGATTGTCACAGTTCAAAAGGATAGCCGGAACTGGTTTCTCAACCACTGGGAAGTCCATCAAAAGATCTCGAAGTCATCCTGCTTCGACGCCAGATATGTCTAATGTTTTTAATTCTGCTTTCATTGTCAATCTCGTTAAGATCGTTTGCTTGCAAGACTTCCAGGAAACAGCACCACCTCCAAGAGTAAATATATACCCAGTTGTGGCCTTCATCCCATCAGCATCAGAGATCCAATTTGCATGATATACCCTTGAAGTACCGACGGGTATCCGGTATAGTGAAGTTCACGAAGGAAATATGCCCTAGAGGCAATAATAAAGTTATTATTTATTTCCTTATTTCATGATAAATGTTTATTATTCATGCTAGAATTGTATTAACCGGAAACATAATACATGTGTGAATACATAGACAAACATAGTGTCACTAGTATGCCTCTACTTGATTAGCATTAATCAAAGATGGTTAAGTTTCCTAACCATAGACATGAGTTGTCATTTGATTAATGGGATCACATCATTAGGAGAATGATGTGATTGACTTGACCCATTCCGTTAGCTTAGCACTTGATCGTTTAGTATGTTGCTATTGCTTTCTTCATGACTTATACATGTTCCTATGACTATGAGATTATGCAACTCCCGTTTACCGAGGAACACTTTGTGTGCTACCAAACGTCACAACGTAACTGGGTGATTATAAAGGTGCTCTACAAGTGTCTCCGAAGGTACATGTTGAGTTGGCGTATTTCGAGATTAGGATTTATCACTCCGATTGTCGGAGAGATATCTCTGGGCCCTCTCGGTAATGCACATCATTATAAGCCTTGCAAGCAATGTGACTAATGAGTTAGTTGTGGGATGATGCATTACGTAACGAGTAAAGAGACTTGCCGGTAACGATATTGAACTAGGTATTGAGATACCGACGATCAAATCTCGGGCAAGTAACATACCGATGACAAAGGGAACAACGTATGTTGTTATGCGGTTTGACCGATAAAGATCTTCATAGATTATGTAGGAGCCAATATGAGCATCCAGGTTCCGCTATTGGTTATTGGCCGGAAACGTGTCTCGGTCATTTCTACATAGTTCTCGAACCCATAGGGTCTGCACGCTTAAGGTTTCGATGACAGTTATATTATGAGTTTATGTGTTTTGATGTACCGAAAGAGTTCGGAGTCCCAGATGAGATCGGGGACATGATGAGGAGTCTCGAAATGGTCGAGACGTAAAGATCGATATATTGGACGACTATATTCAGACTTCTGAAAGGTTTCAAGTGATTCGGGTATTTTTCGGAGTACCGGAGAGTTACGGGAATTCGCCGGGGAGTATATGGGCCTAATTGGGCCATGCAGGAATAGAGGAGAGAGGCCGAAAGGAAGGAGGCGTGCAGCCCCCCTCTGGTCCGAATTGGACAAGGGATGCAGCCCCCTTTTCCTTCCTCCTCTCCCCCTCTTTCCTTCTCTCCTACTCCAACAAGGGAAGGAGGAGTCCTACTCCCGGTGGGAGTACGACTCCCCCCTTGGAGCACCCTCCTCCTTGGCCGGCCGCCTCCCCCCTTGCTCCTTTATATACGGGGGCAGGGGGCACCCCATAGACACAACAATTGATCCTTGGATCTCTTAGCCGTGTGCTGTGCCCCCCTCCACCATAGTCCTCCTCGATAATATTGTAGCGGTGCTTAGGCGAAGCCCTGCGACGGTAGAATATCAAGATCGTCACCACGCCATCGTGCTGACGGAACTCTCCCTCGACACTCGGCTGAATCGGACTTCGAGGGACATCATCGAGCTGAACGTGTGCTAGAACTCGGAGGTGCCGTACTTTCGGTGATTGATCGGTCGGGCCGTAAAGACGTACGACTACATCAACCGTGTTGTTCTAATGCTTTCGCTTTCGGTCTACGAGGGTACGTGGACACACTCTCCCCTCTCGTTGTTATGCATCACCATGATCTTGCGTGTGCGTCGGATTTTTTTTGAAATTACTACATTCCCCAACAGCGGCATCCGAGCCTAGGGTTTATGCGTTGATGTTATATGCACGAGTAGAACACAAGTGAGTTGTGGGTGATACAAGTCATACTGCTTACCAGCATGTCATACTTTGGTTTGGCGGTATTGTTGGATGAAGCGGCCCGGACCGACATTACGCGTACACTTACGCGAGACTGGTTCTACCGACGTGCTTTGCACACAGGTGGCTGGCGGGTGTCAGTTTCTCCAACTTTAGTTGAACCAAGTGTGGCTACGCCCAGTCCTTGAGAAGGTTAAAATAGCACTAACTTGACGAACTATCATTGTGGTTTTGATGTGTAGGTAAGAACGGTTCTTGCTCAGCCCGTAGCAGCCACGTAAAATTTGCAACAACAAAGTAGAGGACGTCTAACTTGTTTTTGCAGGGCATATTGTGATGTGATATGGTCAAGACGTGATGCTATATTTTATTGTATGAGATGATCATGTTTTGTAACCGAGTTATCGGCAACTGGCAGGAGCCATATGGTTGTCGCTTTATTGTATGAAATGCAAGCGCCCTGTAATTGCTTTACTTTATCACTAAGCGGTAGCGATAGTCGTAGAAGCAATAGATGGCGAAACGACAACGATGCTACGATGGAGATCAAGGTGTCGCGCCGATGATGATGGTGATCACGATGGTGCTTCGGAGATGGAGATCACAAGCACAAGATGATGATGGCTATATCATATCACTTATATTGATTGCATGTGATGTTTATCCTTTATGCATCTTATCTTGCTTTGATTGACGGTAGCATTTTAAGATGATCTCTCACTAATTATCAAGAAGTGTTCTCCCTAAGTATGCACCATTGTGAAAGTTCTTCGTGCTAAGACACCATCTGATGATCGGGTGTGATAGGCTCTACGTTCAAATACAACGGGTGCAAAACAGTTGCACACGCGGAATACTCACGTTAAACTTGACGAGCCTAGCATATACAGATATGGCCTTGGAACACGGAGACCGAAAGGTCGAACGTGAATCATATAGTAGATATGATCAACATAGTGATGTTCACCATTGAAAACTACTCCATCTCACGTGATGATTGGACATGGTTTAGTTGATTTGGATCACGTGATCACTTAGATGACTAGAGAGATGTTTGTCTAAGTGGAAGTTCTTAAGTAATATGATTAATTGAACTTTAGTTTATCATGAACTTAGTCCTGGTAGTATTTTGCAAATTATGTTGTAGATCAATAGCTCGCGTTGTTGCTTCCCTATGTTTTTTATATGTGTTCCTAGAGAAAACTAAGTTGAAAGATGTTAGTAGCAATGATGCGGACTTGGTCCGTGATCTGAGGTTTATCCTCATTGCTGCATAGAAGAATTATGTCCTTGATGCACCGCTAGGTGACAGACCTATTGCAGGAGCAGATGCAGACATTATGAACGTTTGGCTAGCTCAATATGATGACTACTTGATAGTTTTGTGCACCATGCTTTATGGCTTAGAACCGAGACTACAAAAACGTTTTTGAAATGTCATGGAACATATAAGATGTTTCAAGAGATGAAATTGGTATTTCAGACTCATGCCCGTGTCAAGAGGTATAAGACCTCTGACAAATACTTCGCCTAAAAGATGGAGGAGAATTGCTCAACTAGTGAGCAAGTACTTAGATTGTCTGAGTACTGCAATCGCTTGAATCAAGTGGGAGTTAATCTTCCAGATAAGATAGTGATTGGCAGAGTTCTCTAGTCACCATCACCAAGTTACTGGAACTTCGTGATGAAATATAATGCAAGGGATGACGAAAACGATTCCCGAGCTCTTCGTGATGCTGAAATCGACGAAGGTAGAAATCAAGAAAAGAGCATCAAGTGTTGATGATTGACAAGACCACTAGTTTCAAGAAAAGGGCAAAGGAAAAGAAAGGGAACTTCAAGTAGAATGGCAAGCAAGTTGTCACTCCCGCGAAGAAGCCTAAAGCTAGACCAAAGCCTGAATTTGAGTGATTATACTGCAAAGGAAATGGTCACTATAAGCGGAAATGCCCTGAATATTTGGTGGATAAGAAGGATGGCAAAGTGAACAAGGGTATATTGATATACATGTTATTGATGTGTACCTTACTAGTGTTTGTAGTAGCCCCTGAGTATTTGATACTTGTTTGGTTGCTAAGATTAGTAACTCGAAACAGGAGTTACAGAATAAACAGAGACTAGTTGAGGGTGAAGTAACGATGTGTGCTGGAAGTGGTTCCAAGATTGATATGATCATCATCGTACACTCCCTATATTTTTGAGATTAGTGTTGAACCTAAATAAATGTTATTTGGCATTTGCGTTGAGCATGAATATGATTTGATCATGTTTTTTACAATACGGTTATTCATTTAAAATCAGAGAATAATTGTTGTTCTGTTTACATGAATAAAACCTTCGATGGTCATACACCCAATGAAAATAGTTTGTTGGATCTCGATCGTAGTGATACACATAATCATAATATTGATGCCAAAAGATGCAAAGTTGATAATTATAGTGCAACTTATTTGTGGCACTGCCGTTTGGGTCATATCAGTGTAAAGCGCATGAAGAAACTTCATAAAGATGGATTTTTGGAATCACTTGGTTATGAATCATTTGATGCTTGCGAACCGTGCCTTTTGGGCAAGATGACTAAAACTCCGTTGATGTCTACTACACAACCTTCTTCTTGTAGATGTTGTTGGGCCTGCAAGTGCACAGGTTTGTAGGACAGTAGCAAATTTCCCTCAAGTGGATGACCTAACGTTTATCAATCCGTAGGAGGCGTAGGATGAATATGGTCTCTCTCAAACAACGCTGCAACCAAATAACAAAGAGTCTCTTGTGTCCCCAACACACCCAATACAATGGTAAATTGTATAGGTGCACTAGTTCGGTGAATAGATGGTGATACAAGTGCAAAATAGATAGTAGATAAAGGTATTTGTAATCTGAAATAATAAAAACAGCAAGGTAGCGAGCGATAAAAGTGAGCGTAAACGGTATTGCAATGATAGGAAACAAGGCCTAGGGTTCATACTTTCACTAGTGCAAGTTCTCTCAACAATAATAACATAGATAGATCATAACAATCCCTCAACATGCAACAAAGAGCCACTCCAAAGCCACTAATAGCGGAGAACAAACGAAGAGATTATGGTAGGGTACGAAACCACCTCAAAGTTATTCTTTCGGATCAATCTATTCAAGAGTTCGTACTAGAATAACACCTTAAGACACAAATCAACCAAAACCCTAATGTCACCTAGATACTCCATTGTCACCTCAAGTATCCGTGGGCATGATTATAGTATATGCATCACACATGATTATAAAAATCCCTCAACATGCAACAAAGAGCCACTCCAAAGCCACTAATAGCAGAGAACAAACGAAGAGATTATGGTAGGGTACGAAACCACCTCGAAGTTATTCTTTTGGATCAATCTATTCAAGAGTTCGTACTAGAATAACACCTTAAGACACAAATCAACCAAAACCCTAATGTCACCTAGATACTCCATTGTCACCTCAAGTATCCGTGGGCATGATTATAGTATATGCATCACACAATCTCAGATTCATCTATTCAACCAACACAAAGTACTTCAAAGAGTGTCCCAAAGTTTCTACCGGAGAGTCAAGAACGTGTGCCAACCCCTATGCATAGGTTCATGGGCGGAACCCGCAAGTTGGTCACCAAAACATACATCAAGAGGCACATGATATCCCATTGTCACCACAGATAAGCACAACAAGACATACATCAAGTGTTCTCATAAAAGACTCAATCCGATAAGATAACTTCAAAGGGAAAACTCAATTCATCACAAGAGAGTAGAGGGGGAGAAACATCATAAGATCCAACTACAATAGCAAAGCTCGGGATACATCAAGATCGTGCCATTGAGGGAACACAAGAGAGAACACGAGAGAGAGAGAGAGAGAGAGAGAGAGAGAGAGAGATCAAACACATAGCTACTGGTACATACCCTCAGCCTCGAGGGTGAACTACTCCCTCCTCGTCATGGATAACGCCAGGATGATGAAGATGGCCACCGGTGAAGGATCCCCCCTCCGGCAGGGTGCCGGCAAGGGCTCCCGAGAGGGTTTTGGTGGCTACAGAGGCTTGCGGCGGCATAACTCCCGATCTATCTTCATATTCGATGTTTTTAGGGTACGTAGGCTTATATAGGTGAAAGAAGTCGGTCGGGAAGTGCTCGAGGGGTCCACGAGACAGGGGGCCGTGCCCTGTAGGGGGGCCGCGCCCTCTATCTCCTGGGCTCCTCGAGGATCTTCTGACTTGATCTCCAAGCCTCCAGGATGATAATATTCCAAAAAAAACACGTTGCCAAAGGTTTCATTCCGTTTGGACTCCGTTTGATATTCCTTTTCTTCGAAATACTAAAACATGCAATAAAACAGCAATATGGGCTGGGCCTCCGGTTAATAGGTTAGTCCCAAAAGTAATATAAAAGTGTATAATAAAGCCCATAATCATTCAAAACACATAGTAATATAGCATGAATGCTTCATAAATTATAGATACGTTGGAGACGTATCAGCATCCCCGAGCTTAATTCCTACTTGTCCTCGAGTAGGTAAATGATAAAAGAAAGAATTTATGATGTGTGAATGTTAGAAGGTGCACAAGTTTGATCAATGATAATTTCAATCGCCTTTTCTAGCATGACAATATGGCATAACAGTAGTTCATCTCATAAAACTTTTCACAAACTAGTAACAAGCAATTCACATGTTAAAACATAGACCATAAACTTTCTTGAAAACTAGCAAACTTTATTCTTAGTCATCAAACAATTGCAATTCATCTTACTTTCAGTAAGAGTCTATGTCAGAGCTTTGATTTAGCAAACTTCACATACTCAACTATCGTATAGTCTTCTACAATTGCTAACACTCACGCAATACTTGTGGTTATGAAGTTTTAATCAGACACAGAGAAATATTGGGGCTTATAATGTTGCCTCCAAACGTATTCACCTTTGGGTGATGTCAACAATAATAGTTCATGCTAACGTACATCCAATTGGATATATATATCAGGATCACCCTAACACAAAGTGCTTGCCAAAGGATAAAATGAAAAAGGGAAAGGTGAAGATCACCTTGACTCTTGCATAAAGTAAAGGACATAAAGTAAAAGATAGGCCCTTCGCAGAGGGAAGCAGAGGTTGCCATGTGCTTTTAGGGTTGGATACACAAAATCTTAATGCGAAAGAATGTCACTTTATATTGCCCCTTGTATATGGACCTTTATTATGCAGTCTGTCGCTTTTATTGCTTCCATAACAAGTTTGTACAAAGCTTATTTTCTCCACAGTAATAAGTCATGCATATTTAGAGAGCAATTTTTATTGCTTGCACCAATGACAACTTACTTGAAGGATCTTACTCAATCCATAGGTAGGTATGGTGGACTCTCATGGAAAAACTGGGTTTAAGGATATTTGGAAGCACAAGTAGTATCTCTACTTGGTGCTTGGAATTTTGGCTAGCATGAGGGGGAAAGGCAAACTCAACATGTTTGAATGATCCATGACAATATACTTTAACTAAGATGCGAGAAAACATAACCCATTATGTTGTCTTCCTTGTGCAACATCAACTCTTTAGCATGTCATACTTAATGAGTGCTCACAATTATAAAAGATGTCTATGATAATATATTTATATGTGAAATCTCTCTTCCTTCAGTATTCTTTCATGAATTGTTCAAATGACCAATACAAAGCTTGCTAACCGTCAATAAATTTACAACCTCTACTTCTTAGATGTGAAGTCATTTCTACCCATGGGATAAGCAAAAGAGACATATATAATTTCAGATTTATGACATTAAACTCATTCAACCATTTACTCATAGGATATAAGTGAAGCACACGAGTAAATGAAAAACTACTCCAAAAAGATATAAGTGAAGATCAATGAGTAGTCAAATAATTGTGCAACTATGTCTAACATTTAAGAATTTCAGATCTTGGTACTGTATTCAAACAGCAAGCAAAAAAAATGACGATGCAAGGATAGCACAACTCATGTGAAGAAGCAAAAACTTAGGCTCAACCGATACTAACCGATAGTGGTTGAAGAAGAAAGGTGGGATGCCTACCGGGGCATCCCCAAGCTTAGATGCTTGAGACTTCTTGAAATAATATCTTGGGGTGCCTTGGGCATCCCCAAGATTGAGATTTTGTGTCTCCTTAATTCCTTTCATATCATGGTTTCTCTTCTTTTTATCAAAAGCTTCATTCACAACAAACTCAACAAGAACTCGTGAGATAGGTTAAACCAATGCAAAACCTTATCATTTTCTACTGTAACAAATCACTTAAATTATTATTCAACATTGCATACTAAATGTCTCTGCATATTTAACACTCCTATCCTTAAATAGAATCATTAAACAATCAAACATATGCAAATAATGCAACTATAACAGCAATCTGCCAAAACAGTACAGTCTGTAAAGAATGCAAGAGTATCAATACTTCCCTGACTCCAAAAATTATGAACTAAAATTCCCATTGTAGTAAATTTATCATAGCTCAATATGCAAAAATATTCAACGTTATACCATTCCCTGACTTTTCTAGGTAATTTTAGCAACAGCGGTAAACTTTCTGTTTTTAAATAGCAACATGCATACTAGCAAAATAAGCATGGCAAAGGCTATCCTTGACTTTTTTATTGAAACTAAAGAAGCAAAACATTATTCTAACTAACAGAAAGAAAAAACTAATAAAAGAAAAATGACGCTCCAAGCAAAACACATATCATGTGGTGAATAAAAATATAGCTCCCAGTAAAGTTACCGATGAACGAAGACGAAAGAGCGGATGCCTTCCGAGGCATCCCCAAGCTTAGGCTCTTGGTTGTCCTTGAATATTACCTTGGGGTGCCTTGGGCATCCCCAAGCTTAGGCTCTTTCCACTCCTTATTCCATAGTCCATCGAATCCTTACCCAAAACTTGAAAACTTCAACCACACAAAACTCAAAACAAAACTCGTAAGCTCCGTTAGTATAAGAAAATAAAACCACAACTTAGGTACTGTAATGAACTCATTATAAATTCATATTGGTGTAAAACCTACTGTATTATAACTTCTCTATGGTTCATACCCTCTGATACTACTCATAGACTCATCAAAATAAGAAAACAACACAATGAAAACAGAATCTGTCAAAAACAGAACAGTCTGTAGTAATCTGTATAAAACTTATACTTCTGGAACTCAAAAAATTATGAAATAAATTTCTGGACCCGAGGTATTTTTATATTAATCATCTGCAAAAAGAATCAACCTAAAATCACTCTCCAGTAAAAAATGGCAGCTATTCTCGTGAGCGCTAAAGTTTCTGTTTTTCACAGCAAGATCACATAAACTTCACCCAAGTCTTCCCAAAGGTTCTACTTGGCACTTTATTGAAACAAAAGCTATAAAACATGATTAATACAGTAGCATAATCACGTGGACACACAAAAACAGTAAGGATAAATATTGGGTTGTCTCCCAACAAGCGCTTTTCTTTAACACCTTTCTAGCTAGGCATGATGATGGCAATGATGCTCACATAAAAGATAAGAATTGAAACATAACGGGAGCATCATGAAGCATATGACTAGCACATTTAAGCCTAACCCACTTCCTATGCATAGGGATTTTGTGAGCAAACAACTTATGGGAACAATAATCAACTAGCATAGGAAGGCAAAACAAGCACAACTTCAAGATTTTCAACACATAGAGAGGAAACTTGATATTATTGCAATTCCTACAAGCATATGTTCCTCCATCATAATAATTTTCAGTAGCATCATGAATGAATTCAACAATATAACCAGCACCTAAAGCATTCTTTTCATGATCTACAAGCATAGAAAATTTACTACTCTCCACATAAGCAAATTTCATCTCATGAATAATAGTGGGGGCAAACTCAACAAAATAAATCATGTGAGGCATAATCCAATTGAAAACTAAAATCATGACGACAAGTTTCATGGTTATCATTATTCTTAATAGCATAAAATTCATCACAATAGTTATCATAGATAGCAACTTTGTTCTCATAATCAATTGGAACCTCTTCCGAAATAGTGGAATCATCACTAAATAAAGTTGACACTCTTCCAAATCCACTTTCATATTCATCACAATAAGATTCAACATCCTCCAAAATAGTGGGATCACTACTCCCTAAAGTTGACACTCATCCAAACCCACTTTCATCAATATAATCATCATAAATAGGAGGCATGCTTTCATCATAATAAATATTCTCATCAAAACTTGGGGGACTAAACATATCATCTTCATCAAACATAGCATCCCCAATCTTATGGCTTTGCATATCATTAGCATCATGGATATTCAAAGAATTCATACTAACAACATTGCAATAATGCTCATCATTCAAAGATTTAGTATCAAACATTCTAATGCATTCTTCTTCTAGCACTTGAGCACAATTTTCCGTTCCATCATACTCACGAAAGATATTAAAAAGACAAAGCGTGTGAGACAAACTTAACTCCATTTTTTTAGTTTTCTTTTATAAACTAAACTAGTGATAAAACAAGAAACAAAAAGATTCGATTGCAAGATCTAAAGATATACCTTCAAGCACTCACCTCCCCGGCAACGGCGCCAGAAAAGAGCTTGATGTCTACTACACAATCTTCTTCTTGTAGACGCTGTTGGGCTTGCAAGTGCACGGGTTTGTAGGACTGTAGCAAATTTCCCTCAAGTGGATGACCTAAGGTTTATCTATCGTAGGAGGCGTAGGATGAAGATGGTCTCTCTCAAACAACCCTGCAACCAAATAACAAAGAGTCTCTTGTGTCCCTAACACAACCAATACAATGGTAAATTGTATAGGTGCACTAGTTCGGCGAAGAGATGGTGATACAAGTGCAAAATAGATAGTGGATAAAGGTATTTGTAATCTGAAATAACAAAAACAGCAAGGTAGCGAGTGATAAAAGTGAGCGTAAACGGTATTGCAGTGATAGGAAACAAGGCCTAGGGTTCATACTTTCACTAGTGCAAGTTCTCTCAACAATAATAACATAGATAGATCATATAACAATCCCTCAACATGCAACAAAGAGCCACTCCAAAGCCACTAATAGCGAAGAACAAACGAAGAGATTATGGTAGGGTATGAAACCACCTCAAAGTTATTCTTTCGGATCAATCTATTCAAGAGTTCGTACTAGAATAACACCTTAAGACACAAATCAACCAAAACCCTAATGTCACCTAGATACTCCATTGTCACCTCAAGTATTCGTGGGCATGATTATACGATATGCATCACACAATCTCAGATTCATCTATTCAACCAACACAAAGTACTTCAAAGAGTGTCCCAAAGTTTCTATCGGAGAGTCAAGAACGTGTGCCAACCCCTATGCATAGGTTCATGGGCGGAACCCGCAAGTTGGTCACCAAAACATACATCAAGAGGCACATGATATCCCATTGTCACCACAGATAAGCACGGCAAGACATACATCAAGTGTTCTCATAAAAGACTCAATCCGATAAGATAACTTCAAAGGGAAAACTCAATTCATCACAAGAGAGTAGAGGGGGAGAAACATCATAAGATCCAACTACAATAGCAAAGCTCGGGATACATCAAGATCGTGCCATAGAGGGAAAACGAGAGAGAACACGAGAGAGAGATATCAAACACATAGCTACTGGTACATACCCTCATCCTCGAGGGTGAACTACTCCCTCCTCGTTATGGATAGCGCCGGGATGATGAAGATGGCCATCGGTGAAGGATCCCCCCTCCGGCAGGGTGCCGAGAAGGGCTCCTGAGAGGTTTTTGGTGGCTACAGAGGCTTGCGGCGGCGAAACTCCCGATCTATCTTGATATTCGATGTTTTTAGGGTACGTAGGCTTATATAGGCGAAAGAAGTCGGTTGGAAAGTGCTCGAGGGGTCCACGAGGCAGGGGGGCGTGCCCTGTAGGGGGGCGCCCCCTATCTCCTGGGATCCTCGAGGATCTTCTGACTTGATCTCCAAGCCTCCAGGATGATAATCTTCCAAAAAAACATGTTGCCGAAGGTTTCATTCCGTTTGGACTCCGTTTGATATTCCTTTTCTTCGAAATACTGAAACACACAATAAAACAACAATATGGGCTGGGCCTCCGGTTAATAGGTTAGTCCCAAAAGTAATATAAAAGTGTATAATAAAGCCCAAAATCATTCAAAACACATCGTAATATAACATGAATGCTTCATAAATTATAGATACGTTGGAGACGTATCAGCATCCCCAAGTTTAATTCCTACTCGTCCTCGAGTAGGTAAATGATAAAAGAAATAATTTATGAAGTGTGAATGCTAGAAGGTGCACAAGTTTGACCAATGATAATTTCAATCACCTTTTCTAGCATGATAATATGTCATAACAGTAGTTCATCTCATAAAACTTTTCACGAACTAGTAACAAGCAATACTTGTGGTTATGAAGTTTTAATCAGATACAGAGAAAGATTGGGGCTTATAATGTTGCCTCCAAACGTATTCACCTTTGGGTGATGTCAACAATAATAGTTCATGCTAACGTACATCCAATTGGATATATATATCAGGATCACCCAAACACAAAGTGCTTGCCAAAGGATAAAATGAAAAATGGAAAGGTGACGATCACCTTGACTCTTGCATAAAGTAAAAGATATAAATTAAACGATAGGCCCTTTGCAGAGGGAAGCAGAGGTTGCCATGCACTTTCAGGGTTGGATACACAAAATCTTAATGCGAAAGAACGTCACTTTATATTGCCCCTTGTATATGGACCTTTATTATGCAGTCCGTCACTTTTATTGCTTCCATAACAAGTTCGTACAAAGCTTATTTTCTCCACACTAATAAGTCATGCATATTTAGAGAGCATTTTTTATTGCTTGCACCGATGACAACTTACTTGAAGGATCTTACTCAATCCATAGGTAGGTATGGTGGACCCTCATGGCAAAACTGGGTTTAGGGATATTTGGAAGCACAAGTAGTATTTCTACTTGGTGCTTGGAATTTTGGCTAGCATGAGGGGGAAAGGCAAACTCAACATGTTTGAATGATCCATGACAATATACTTTAACTGAGATGCGAGAAAACATAACCCATTATGTTGTATTCCTTGTCCAACATCAACTCTTTAGCATGTCATACTTAATGAGTGCTCACAATTATAAAAGATGTCTATGGTAATATATTTATATGTGAAATCTCTCTTCCTTCAATATTCTTTAATGAATTGTTCAAATGACCAATACAAAGCTTGCTAACCGTCAATAAATTTACAACCTCTACTTCTTAGATGTGAAGTCATTTCTACCCATGGGATAAGCAAAAGAGACATATATAATTTCAGATTTATGGCATTCAACTCATTCAACCATTTACTCATAGGATATAAGTTAAGCACACGAGTAAATGAAAAACTACTCCAAAAAGATATAAGTGAAGATCAATGAGTAGTCAAATAATTGTACAACTATGTGAAGACTCTAACATTTAAGAATTTCAGATCTTGGTATTGTATTCAAACAGCATGCAAATCAAAATAAAATGACGATGCAAGGATAGCACAACTCATGTGAAGAAGCAAAAACTTAGGCTCAACCGATACTAACCGATAGTGGTTGAAGAAGAAAGGTGGGATGCCTACCGGGGCATCCCCAAGCTTAGATGCTTGAGACTTCTTGAAATAATATCTTGGGGTGCCTTGGGCGTCCCCAAGCTTGAGCTTTTCTGTCTCCTTAATTCCTTTCATATCATGGTTTCTCTTCTTTTTATCAAAAGCTTCATTCACAACAAACTCAACAAGAACTCGTGAGATAGGTTAGTATAAACCAATGCAAAACCTTATCATTTGATACTGTAGAAAATCACTTAAATGATTATTCAACATTGCATACTAAATGTCTCTGCATATTTAACACTCCTATCCTCAAATAGAATCATTAAACAAGCAAACATATGCAAACAATGCAACTATAACAGCAATCTGCCAAAACAATACAGTCTGTAAAGAATGCAAGAGCATCAATACTTCCCTGACTCGAAAAATTATGAAATAAAATTCCCACTGTAAAAAAATTATCAGAGCTCAATATGCAAAAAATATTCAATGTTATACCTTTCTCTGACTTTTCTAGGGAATTTTTGCAACAGCGGTAAACTTTCTGTTTTTAAATAGCAACATGCATACTAGCAAAATAAGCATGGCAAAAGCTATCCTTGACTTTTTTATTGAAACTAAAGAAGCAAAACATTATTCTAACTAACAGCAAGCAAAAACTAACAAAAGAAAAATGACGCTCCAAGCAAAACACATATCATGTGGTGAATAAAAATATAGCTCCCAGTAAAGTTACCGATGAACGAAGACGAAAGAGGGGATGCCTTCCGGGGCATCCCCAAGCATAGGCTCTTGGTTGTCCTTGAATATTACCTTGGGGTGCCTTGGGCATCCCCAAGCTTAGGCTATTGGTTGTCCTTGAATACACCATCCTCGCCTTCTTCCCACCGCTGACGCCCCTGGGCTCCCCGGTGGCGGCGGCGGCGGTCTCGCCCTCCCCCTCCTCCTCGTCCTCCTCGTCGTACTCGTTGAACCTGGATGTGAGATGGGAGACAAGCGAGTCGTGGAGGAAGCCGGTGTCGACGGGGGAGGAGAGCGTGTCCGTGGGTCCTATCTCGAAGGCCATGGCAAGCGCCGATGGGATGAGCGGCTACGAGACGGGCGTCAGCTCGGCGGCCGAGGGGAGGCCGAGCTCCCACTCGGACACGCGGTCCACCATGTGGCGCCGCGATGAGGATGAGCCGGCGGAGGCCGTGCCATCGTGAGGCTGGGGCCGGACGACGCGAGGGGATAACATGGGATATACTCTTCTCTTCGCTTTCCCGGCGGGGGCGGGGGCGGGGTCAGGTTTGCTGAGGACGGGGTGGGGCCCCTGGGGTGGCTCAAAAAGGAGGAAGGGATAGGATATTTTCTCTCTCTCTCGAGCGAAGGAAGGAGGGATTGGATTTGCGACGACGTGGGCGATGCCCTAGGCTTATTTTTGAGTTAAAAGTGTTGATTAAATAGGTAATTTTTTGACTAATTTAATCCGTGAATAAATCACTAGCATGGCATTGACAGAGGCAAACACATATACTGATATTCAATCATGCAAACACATACTACGCTAATTGCAGACACATCTCTGTATAATACTAACACGGCTAAAACAGAAATCAACAGGAGCGAGATACACGAGTTATACCCTTCGGCAGGCCAGGCAGAAGCCGCAGCCGCGGCGGTTGCAGCAGCAGCGTCCTTGGCGACCTTCTTCTCGGCTTCGATCTTCTCGGCGGCAGCACGTTCAGCGTCGGTGGACATGATGATGACGAGGGCGACATAGACGTAGAGGAAGCAGACGAACAGACGCGAGCAGTCGCGTAGTCGCTTCCCAAACACCTAATCGCCCCTCCCCCGTACAGGATCCGTAGAGACGGGGTTTCAGAGACCTGCTCTCCCATCACGCGTGTACGCGGTGAATAGGGTGGAGTAACCGGCGGCAGCAGCAACGAAGGTCCGTGACAGCCCACGATCCGACGTTTCAGATCGTGGCCCGGCTGTCAGTAACTCTGTTACTGACAAGCAAAAATAAGTGTCGGCTTGGCTCATTCCCGCAACCCGCGGCGCGTCGTGACGAGGCGGGCGGCGGAGGAGTGCGCGGAGGCCTCTTCTATTTTCAAGCTCCAATGGCATGTGGAAGAGAATCCCTTATAAGGAGGTCCAACTCCTTCTCCACTATCGGGGTGGGACCAAACTTCCCACTACACCTAGTGTCAATTAAACCCGCATGGGCCCTTAGAGATTTTCAGAAATTTTTTAGATGAGCCTTAGGCCCACCCTAATATTTTGACAATCCCCCACCGGATCTCGAGGGCCCATTGTGTCCTCTGTTTCAATCATTGTTTTGATGTACCAGCATATCAGTGGATACATGTTAAGGTTGAGCTCCACCTAGAGCAAGTAGTTATGCTCCTTCACAACTGAACAATGGACTATGTCATAAATTGCCAGTTTGGCGTAAAGAAGTTTCACCACATGTCTTACTAGTACTGGGCTGTCAAAGGCTGACCCCTCGGGTGGAGCATATAAGTCACACTCCTGGCCTAGCCAAGAGCTTACTAGAGATCACCCCAATCTCATAGACTGTAACCAGCAGTCGGCCTCATATAGGTGTGCTCCTCCAAAGATCGCTCCTTAGGATAGCATCTTGCTTATATAAGCTTTGGAACACATTAAGACAATAGTCATCCAGCTATATAGTATCGCGAGTATTGCATCTCCAATGGAGTGAGTTAGTAAAGTTACTCTCCTCAGATCACCACTGTCTTGTTTTTCCCAGGTCCTACTTCGTGGGATCTCCGACCACATAGGTTGTGTTACCACCATGGAAACTCATGTGGGTCTTATACCCATCTCCCTTGATGCATTATCTATCACAACACATGATAGCCATTTAGTAAAGGGATCTGTCGAATTCTTAGTTGTTTGGACATAGTCCAATGCCATCACTCCGGAGTTTCTTAATTTTCTGGCAACTTTTAATCTCATTCGTATGTGTTTGTTGGACTTCAGTTGTCCTTTGGATTCTTCATCTTGGTGATGACAGTTCGATTGTCACAGTTCAAAAGGATAGCCGGAACCGGTTTCTCAACCACTGGCAAGTCCATCAAAAGATCTCGAAGTCATCCTGCTTCGACGCCATATATGTCTAATGTTTTTAATTATGCTTCCATTGTCAATCTCGTTAAGATCGTTTGCTTGCAAGACTTCCAGGAAACAGCGCCACCTCCAAGAGTAAACATATACCCAGTTGTGGCCTTCATCCCATCAGCATCGGAGATCCAATTTGCATCATTATACCCTTGGAGTACCGACGGGTATCCGGTATAGTGAAGTCCATGAAGGAAATATGCCCTAGTGGCAATAATAAAGTTATTATTTATTTCCTTATTTCATGATAAATGTTTATTATTCATGCTAAAATTGTATTAATCGGAAACATAATACATGTGTGAATACATAGACAAACATAGTGTCACTAGTATGCCTCTACTTGACTAGCTCGTTAATCAAAGATGGTTAAGTTTCCTAAGCATAGACATGAGTTGTCATTTGATTAACAGGATCACATCATTAGGAGAATGATGTGATTGACTTGACCCATTCCGTTAGCTTAGCACTTGATCGTTTAGTATGTTGCTATTGCTTTCTTCATGACTTATACATGTTCCTATGACTATGAGATTATGCAACTCCCGTTTACCGGAGGAACACGTTGTGTGCTACCAAACATCACAACGTAACTGGGTGATTATAAAGGTGCTCTACAGGTGTCTCTGAAGGTACATGTTGAGTTGGCGTATTTCGAGATTAGGATTTGTCACTCCGATTGTCAGAGTGGTATCTCTGGGCCCTCTCCGTAATGCACATCATTATAAGCCTTGCAAGCAATGTGACTAATGAGTTAGTTGCGGGATGAAGAATTACGTAACGAGTAAAGAGACTTGCCGGAAACAAGATTGCACTAGGTATTGATATACCGAGGATCAAATCTCGGGAAAGTAACATACCAATGACAAAGGGAACAACATATGGTGTTATGCGGTTTGACCGATAAAGATCTTCGTAGAATATGTAGGAGCCAATATGAGCATCCAGGTTCCGCTATTGGTTATTGACCGGAAATGTGTCTCGTCATGTCTACATAGTTCTCGAACCCGTAGGGTCCGCACGCTTAAGGTTTCGATGACAGCTATATTATGAGATTATGTGTTTTGATGTACCGAAAGAGTTCGGAGTCCCGTATGAGATCGGGGACATGACAAGGAGTCTCGAAATGGTCAAGATGTAAAGATCGATATATTGGACGACTATATTCGGACTTCGGAAAGGTTCCGAGTGATTCGGGTATTTTTCGGAGTACCAGAGAGTTACGGGAATTCGCTGGGGAGTATATGGGCCTAATTGGGCCATACGGGAATAGAGGAGAGAGGCCGAAAGGAAGGAGGCACGCAGTCCCCCTCTGGTCCGAATTGGACAAGGGGTGCAGCCCCCTTTTCCTTCCTCCTCTCCCCCTCTTTCCTTCTCTCCTACTCCAACAAGGGAAGGGGGAGTCCTACTCCCGGTGGGAGTAGGACTCCCCCCTTGGCGCGCCTTCCTCCTTGGTCGGCCGCCTCCCCCCTTGCTTCTTTATATACGGGGGCAGGGGGGCACCCCATAGACACAACAATTGATCCTTGGATATCTTAGCCGTGTGCGGTGCCCCCTCCACCATAGTCCTCCTCGATAATATTGTAGCGGTGCTTAGGCGAAGCCCTGCGACGGTAGAACATCAAGATCGTCACCACGCCATCGTGCTGACGGAACTCTCCCTCGACACTCGGCTAGATCGGAGTTCGAGGGACGTCATCGAGCTGAACGTGTGCTAGAACTCGGAGGTGCCGTAGTTTCGGTGCTTGATCGGTCGGGCCGTGAAGACGTACGACTACATCAACCGCGTTGTTCTAACGCTTCCGCTTTCGGTCTACGAGGGTACGTGGACACACTCTCCCCTCTCGTTGCTATGCATCACCATGATCTTGCGTGTGCATAGGAAATTTTTTGAAATTACTACGTTCCCCAATAGTCCATAGTTCATAGTACCTTTCAGATAGCGCATAACTCTTTCAATAGCATGCCAGTGTATATCACCCGGTTTTGAAACAAATCAACTCAGTTTGCTCACATTAAATGCGATGTCAGGCCTCGTTGCGCTCGTTAGATACATGAGTGAACCAATGATTTGAGAGTATCTCAATTGATCCTTAGTTGTGCCTTTGAACTTTCGAATCAACGCACTAGGATCATATGATGTCTGAGTTGGTTTGCAGTCCGAATATCCAAAATGACCCAACACCTTCTTAACATAATGGGATTTGCAGAAGTGCAATCCCACCCTCATTACCTCTCAGTAGCTTGATTTTCAAGATAACATCAGCCACATCAAGGTCTTTCATCTCAAAATTCTAAGATAGAAACGACTTGACCTCCTCAATGACTTTGAGGTGGTTCCGAATATCAGTATGTCATCAACATACAAGCACAGTATAACTCCTTCGCACCCACCATGGCGATAGTATATACATTTGTCAGCTCCATTAACAACGAAGCCAACAGATGTTAGAGTTGTATTAAACTTGTCATGTCATTGCTTAGGTGCTTGTTTTAGACCATATAAAGATTTCAGCAACCTGCAGACTTTTCCTTCCTGACCATCTACCACAAAGCCATATGGTTGTTGCATGTAGATTTCCTCGTCTAACTCCCCGTTCAGGAAAGTCGTCTTAACATCCATCTAGTGAACAAGAAGACCATGCAAGGCCGCCAACGAGAGTAATACTCGAATGGTGGTCAGTCTGGCCATAGGTGAATAAGTATCGAAGAAATCTTCCTCTTCTTTCTAGTCATAGCCCTTGGCCACAAGCCTAGCCTTGTACTTTTCAATCGTACCATTGGGGCTAAGCTTCTTTTTGAACACCCACTTATATCCCAATGGTTTGCAACCACATGGACGTTCAGTGATCTCCCATGTCCCGTTAGCCATGATGGAATCCATCTCGCTATGGACCACATCCTTCTAGTAGTCAACTTCTAGAGAGGCATACGCTTCTGAAATAGAAGTGGGAGTATCATCCATGAGGTAAACAAAGAAATAATCACCAAAGGTCTTTGCAGTCTTTGTCTCTTGCCCCTACCAAGGGTTTCCTCGTCATTCTCCTCAGGATTTTTATCATGTGTTTGTTCATAATATTCCATAGGAATGGCAGGCTCAGGGGTCTCCTCAGATTTCTGTCTAGAAGTGCTTTGCATATCTCTCATAGGAAAAATACCCTCGAAGAATGTAGCATCCTTAGACTCCATAATTGTACCGACCTTCTCGTCACGTACCTCAGATTTCACTACTAGAAATATATAGCCAGCGTTGTTCTTAACATAGCCCAAATTAACGCAGTCCATAGTCTTTGGTCCAAGCTTACGCTTTTTCAGGATCAGCACATTGACTTTCTCCAGACAGCCCCAAGTATGCAAGTACGAGAGTGTTGTCCTTCTCTTCACCCATTTCTCATAGGGAGTGATCTCATTATCCTTTGTCAGAACTTTATTCAAGACATGACATGTCGTCAATATAGTCTCCCCCCACCATGCCTTGGATAAACCCAATGTATCTAACATGGCATTAACCAAATCAGTTAGAGTACGGTTTTTCCGCTCGGCAACCCCGTTTGACTGGAGTGAATAGGGTGGTGTCCTCTCATGAATAATGTCATGTTCCGCAAAAAAAGAACAAACTCACTCGAGAAGTACTCTCCACCACGATCTGACCGGACTTGTGTCTTATAGATTTTAGGGTTTTTTACATTTGTGCCCCTGGTTCCTTAGTTGTACTCAACTACTCATTCATGCCCACGCTCTTAACTTTTGCTCACTTTTCACCACTCCCTTTCTCGAAACCCTCATGAATGGGCAAACTGGACGTTGTCGTCGGGTCAATGGTTTGACCGTTAACTCTGACGAGTGGGGCCGCGCTGGACTGTGTCACCCATTGGACCTGACAAGTGGGGCAGCCTTGGACGGTGGCGTTGTTCGACCATTGGGCCATGGTTTCATTGGACTGTTTGGCCGTTCCATGAAACGCATGCGTGCATCGCCATGACAGAAGCCTGCAATGCATGCACGATGTATCCAACTAGCCTGCTATGCATGCATGCAGCTAGCCTGCCTGCGTGCGCCGATGCATGCTTAGTGAGCCGCTTTCCTGCATGCCAGCCGCCACAGACGTAGTGACGGTCGCTGCCTGCATGCACCGATGCGTGTCTCCTCGATTTAGAACATTGTTTGATCCTTTTCGATCCACTCGCATCTGCACCTGTTTTGCTACGACAAATAAATTGAACAATGTTTTCTTATTATTTTTGGCTGCATGCACTAGGTGGCTACATATCTTAATTCTTTGTGGCTTCCTCGGCATGGTGGTGGCTTGTGTAGCTATGCATGCACTCGGTGCTTACGAACAAAGCGAGCTCTCTCAAAAAAGATCAATAATTCAAAAAAAGTACAAACTAGCAAGAACTTAATAATAGGATAGATAGAAAACTTAATAACATAACATAGATAGGGCCAACAAGCCCAGAGCACGATCATATAGTTCAATTACAACTTAATAACATAACATAGATTCAAAAAAAAGATGGAAGGTTCTAAACCCTAGTCGTTGCCTTCTCCACCTTGTGTTGGAAATATGCCCTAGAGGCACTAATAAAATGATTATTATTATATTTCCTTGTTCATGATAATTGTCTATTATTCATGCAATAATTGTGTTATCCGGAAATCGTAATAAATGTGTGAATACATAGACCACAACATGTCCCTAGTGAGCCTCTAGTTGACTAGCTCGTTGATCAACAGATAGTCATGGTTTCCTGACTATGGACATTGGATGTCATTGATAACGGGATCACATCATTAGGAGAATGATGTGATGGACAAGACCCAATCCTAAGCATAGCACAAGATCGTGTAGTTCGTTTGCTAGAGCTTTTCCAATGTCAAGTATTATTTCCTTAGACCATGAGATCGTGTAACTCCCAGATACCGTAGGAGTGCTTTGGGTGTACCAAACGTCACAACATAACTGGGTGGCAATAAAGGTATACTACAGGTATCTCCGAAAGTGTCTGTTGGGTTGACATGGATCGAGATTGGGATTTGTCACTCCGTATGATGGAGAGGTATCTCTGGGCCCACTCGGTAATGCATCATCATAATGAGCTCAATGTGACCAAGTGGTTGGTCACGGGATCATGCATTACGGTACGAGTAAAGTGACTTGCCGGTAACGAGATTGAACAAGGTATTGGGATACCGATGATCGAATCTCGGGCAAGTAACGTACCGATTGACGAAGGGAATTGTATACGGGATTACTTGAATCCTCGACATCGTGGTTCATTCAATGAGATCATCGTGGAACATGTGGGAGCCAACTTGGCTATCCAGATCCCGCTGTTGGTTATTGGCCGGAGAACTGTCTTGGTCATGTCTGCATGATTCCCGAACCCGTAGGGTCTACACACTTAAGGTTCGGTGATGCTAGGGTCGTAGACATATTAGTATGCGGTAACCCGAAAGTTGTTCGGAGTCCCGGATGAGATCCCGGACGTCATGAGGAGTTCCGGAATGGTCCGGAGGTGAAGAATTGTATATAGGAAGTCCAGTTTCGGCCACCGGGAAAGTTTCGGGGGTCACCGGTATTGTACCGGGACCACCGGAAGGGTCCCGGGGGTCAACCGGGTGGGGACACCTATCCCGGAGGGCCATGTGGGCTGAAAAGGGAAGGGAACCAGCCCCTAGTGGGCTGGTGCGCCCCGCTTGGGCCTCCTCCTGCGCCTAGGGTTGGAAACCCTAGGGGTGGGGGGCGCCCCACTTGACTTGGGGGGAAAGTCCCCCCCCCCTAGCCCCC
>NC_041385.1:640952895-640995983 GCF_002162155.2 Triticum dicoccoides | reverse complement strand
CTCTAGGGTTTCGGCTCACCCCTATTACCCCTATATAAAGAGGGGGAGGGAGGGCAGCCGTACCCTAGTCCCTGGCGCCTCCCTCTCCCCCGTACCACCTCTCCCTCTCGCTAAGCTTGGCGAAGCCCTGCCGAGATTGCCGCTACTTCCACCACCACGCCGTTGTGCTGCTGAATCTCCATCAACCTCTCCTTCCCCCTTGCTAGATCAAGAAGGAGGAGACGTCTTCCCCAACCGTACGTGTGTTGAATGCGGAGGTGCCGTCCATTCGGCACTAGGATCTTCGGTGATTTGGATCACGACGAGTACGACTCCCTCAACCCCGTTCTCTTGAACGCTTCCGCTCGTGATCTACAAGGGTATGTAGATGCACTCCTCTCTCTCGTTGCTAGATGACTCCATAGATTGATCTTGGTGAAGCGTAGAAAATTTTATTTTCTGCAACGTTCCCCAACACCTTGCTCCTCCGGGTGCCCTTCACTACTCCTCCGGGGTGTTGTCGATGGGGTACGACAGAGTGTGCATGTGCGACGCGGTGGGGAAGATTTTGTTGTACTGCATGAAGATGTTGTGGGTGGTGAAAGCGATGAACTCGCAGCCACACCAAAACACGCGGCCGAAGAGGTAGAAGGCATCGAAGGGGTTGGTGATGTGAGCAAGGATAGCAACCACCACCCCGTTTTGGATGACCTCCTCGACGCAGAATATTTTTGGAGATCCCCGTGGGAGGTGGCGGTAGCCGGCCACGAGGAAGAACTCGGTGAAGCCCCTTGCGGTCCTCCACCTTGATATCGCCCACACATGTAGTGTATGCTCAACGTACACGCCGGCAGGGGAGAGCCTCTCCAGCACGGTGGTTGGGAAGCGGTAGGTTGGTCCAGTGTGCTACATGGCTGAGGAATGTGAAGAAGAAGGAGAAGGGGTCAAAGAAGATGGGGTCAAAGAACAAGAAGGGCAGATGGTGGAGGATGGGAGATAGATGAGGGATGTGAGAGGAAGAAGAAGATGATGGGTGGCTTAAATAGCCGTAGTGCGACGTGTTATTTCGCCATGGCAGTAATGGGGTCAAATGTGAACTAGCTCGTTTTCACACCCACCGCGGCATCGGGAACTCAATCTATGTAGGTGCAATCAAAACAATCAAGCAACAAAAACAAAGCCAATGCAACAGCCCAACCAGAGCTTGGTTTCATTTTGGGCCCAATAACTACATTTTTTCGCGGAGTCAATGGTGGGCGAGCACAACCAATGGGAGAATATCTCGCGGATTACCCCACGATCCAACAATGCGAAGCCGTCCATCTGATCCAACGGCGTGGAGCCTGCACGCAGCCAGCCCTTCTAGAGGACCACATCTGAGGGTTGTTGCTTGGCGATAGTGTATGATCGGACGGCTGATGTTCGGAGCTAGGGTTAGGCGAAACCCTGCGGGGTTTAGAGGGATTTTGAGCTGGTTAACGGGGTTATCTAGGCTTTGACTGAGCATGAGTAATTTAAAAAATTTGAACAAATATGAAACCTTCGCCGTTCGTCATTTTATAAGACACACTAACGAGGAAGAAAATACTAAACTTGGTATACGAAAATTTTCAAACAAAAACCTAGGTGGAACAATCGAGGTCAAATGAGCACCATGAATTTAAAAAATCAAAAAATATATATAACCTTTGCATAATGTTGTCTTATGTGACATGTTACCAACCAAAAATCATAAACTTGGTCTATGGATTCATGAAAAAACCTTCACACATATGAGCTATCACGTACAACATTGCAGAGAGTTCAAGGAGAGGAGGTAGGGTTCCCTTAGGTTTTTGAAAAATTAAAAAAATTAAAAAATTCACCAAAGCTTGATTTCCAAGTGAATAAGAAGGATCAGAACTTAGTTTTCCATTTTCATATTTTAAACGTGTTTTTAATGGTTTTCTATTAAAGCATATATTTTTTCAAGAAAATGTAAAAATATGAAGATTAATTCAATAAATATTGAGACATTAAATCTACACTATATAGATTAAATAGGTGTTAATAAAAAATATTTGGCTCATTTGGAGTAGGTCCAAAAAAACTTGATTACAAATGGAGCTCATTTGGAGCACATTTCTTATGACTATAAGTTTTACCACGCAAAAGAGATCGGATTGATCACCTAACATTTATAGTAGTTAGGCAAACTTTGCAAAATCACACCACAGGACAATGGACTTCAAGTGTTGGTTCAAATTCAAATTTTGCTTCAAATTGGAATATTTGATCTATTATTTGAATATTTGATATGTTACTAGAATACTTGATCAAATGATGGACTATCTTCATTCAAATGTTGTTGTTTTTTGCTTTGTTATTGGAATATTTGATCAAATGATGGACTATTTGCTCTTTTTGGTTATTCTTTGCAGCATGTGTGATGAGTGAAGCAACACTGAAGCAGCATGTGTGATCATTGCAGCACCTAAACTCATAGCTCACAACATCTAAACAAAACATACCATACACCACAGGAAAATTTAAGGATGAAAAAATATAGATAGTGTCAGTGTCAAAACCGGCGGATCTCAGGTAGGGGGTCCCGAACTGTGCGTCTAGGCGGATGGTAACAGGAGACAAGGGACATGATGTTTTACCCAGGTTCGGGCCCTCTTGATGGAGGTAAAACCCTACGTCCTGCTTGATTGATATTGATATTGTGGATGTTTACAAGAGTGGATCTACCACGAGATCAAGGAGGCTAAACCCTAGAAGCTAGCCTATGGTATGATTGTAATGGTTGTTGTTGTTGTTGTTGTTGTTGTTGTGTCCTACGGACTAGAGCCATCCGGTTTATATAGACACCGGAGAGGGCTAGGGTTACATAGAGTCGGTTACAATGGTAGGAGATCTACGTATCCGTATCGCCAAGCTTGCCTTCCACGCCAAGGAAAGTCCCATCCGGACACGGGACGAAGTCTTCAATCTTGTATCTTCATAGTCTTGGAGTTCGGTCGATGATGATAGTCCGGCCGACGATAGTTCGGCTGATGATGGTAGTCCGGCTATCCGGACACCCCCTAATCCAGGACTCCCTCAGTAGCCCCTGAACCAGGCTTCAATGACGATAAGTCCGGCGCGTATATTGCTTGGCATTGCAAGGCGGGTTCCTCCTCCGAATGATAGAAGATTGTGAACACCAGGATAGTGTTCGGCTCTGCAAAATAAATTCCACATTCCATCGTAGAGAGAATAATATATACACAAGTTCAATCTGCTGACGTTTTTTTGCGGCATGACGTCACGCCACTACCAAGCCATTACTTGAATCGTTTTTTACTCTACCACCTCAGCGCATTTAGCGAAGCGGTTTCCTTGGCACGTCTTGTCGAAGCAGAGATCGTGTTCCCCCTTAATCCGGGATTCTCATCAATACGGACGTGGGTAACCCAACCGCGCCATTGATGGTGACGCTTGGGGGATAAGCGAGTTTTACCAGGCCGATGGGGGACGCGTAGACTTCGCCCGCCCATATAAGGGATAAGGATTCACCTTTTCACCTACGCCTTCTTCCTCCTTTGCTTATCCATCTCCGCGCACTCGAGCTCCAGCGCCCAAGCCCGCACATCTCGTCTCAACCTTCCCCAGTCATGTCTAGAGCGGGAGGCAAGTGGATGACCTCCTCCGTCACGGAGGAGCACATCGAAAGACTGCGCAGCGCCGGCTACCTGTCCAGCGACATCGCGCACCGGCTGCCCGATGAGGGGCAGCTCATCCCCACCCCCAGGCCCCATGAGAGGGTCATTTTTCTTCCCCACTTCCTCCGTGGACTGGGCTTTCCACTTCACCCCTTTGTCCGGGGGCTCATGTTCTACTACGGCCTGGATTTCCATGATCTGGCGCCGAACTTCATCCTCAACATCTCGGCGTTTATCGTCGTGTGCGAGGCCTTCCTCTGCATCCGGCCCCACTTCGGCTTGTGGCTCAAGACCTTCAATGTCAAGCCGAAGGTAGTGAAGGGCACTCAAGCGGAGTGCGGAGGCGCCATGTTAGGCAAGATGCCCAACGTCCTTTGGTTCGAAGGGGCCTTCGTGGAATCCGTAAAGGGGTGGCAATCGGGGTGGTTCTATATCACCGAGCCGTGCGACCCTACGTGGGCGGCGGCCCCCGAGTTCAGATCTGGTATCCCCACGCAGCTCACCTCCTGGAAAGAGAAGGGCTTGCTGTGGGGTAGTTCGGAGGAGCTAACGGGACTCCAAGCCTGTATCCAGAAGCTGGTGAAGAAGCTCAGGCTGGTTAACGTGGTCCAAGTCATGCTCGTCCGCCGGATTCTCCCATGCCAAGAGCGGGCATTCAATCTGTGGGAGTTCAATCCGGAACAACACCAGGCACTGAGCGGGCTCTTCGACACGACGTACGAAGGAGCCTGGAGGGTGCTGTTTAAGGGCGCCGAAGCCCCCGCATCCGCGACTGAAGATCACGGATTTCGCTCGCAGCGCCAAGTCGGCGAGGTAAGTGATTCTACCCCTTTACGAGACACTTGCTTTTCATAGTTTGACTCTATGCAGGTTTTAATTTCCCCTTTTCCTTTGACAGGACTGGATGAGGAAGGCGGAGCAGATTATCTGCCCGGCTCCCATGCCAGAAAACCCAGTAGACGCCCGTCTAGCGAGGCTGCTGGTTCCGGCACCGCACGTGGTGCCGGAGAAGAAGGCCAAGAAGGAGGCCATGGGTGCTCGAAAGAGTTCCTGCTTTCAGGTGTCCGACGACTCCGGGGCGGACTCCTCCCCCGAAAACGAGGAGGAGAAGGAGGACTCTCTCCCATAGGAGGGAGAGAGGAAGAGGAAGGCTTCCCCAACAGGGGAGGCCGAAGGGTCCAAGAGGGGAAGGACTATTCCCCCAGACAGCTCCGCCAACATCAACGTTGGCGAGGAAGAATGGCCTTCAAGGGCCAGGCCTCCGGCGAGATCGTAAGTATCTGGATTCCTGAATGATTTATAATTTCTTTTTCTGCGTCACATAGTGTCATTCTGATGCCGCATGTTGCCTGTAGTCCGGCCAATGATGATCTCCCCGCTTCATCGAGCGGGTCATTGGCTCCGTCGGATGTAGACTCCATCCCGACCGCCTCCACCCCTCACGACACCGAGGACGCCGAGGTGGGATCCCAAGAAGGGATCCATCAGGGGGAGGCTCCGGAGGCGCCATGAGGCGGCCTCCCGGACTTTGCGCCGGACTCCACAACAGAACCCGCAGTGGTTCCGGAGTCCGGCCGGCGGCCCCTTCGCACGAAGGGCAAGACCGTGACGCCGGCGGCCTCCGTCCAACCGAAGGCGCCGGACAATTTGTTGGAGGCGCTGCAGAGCGCTTCCATCGAGGAAGAACACCGCACTATTATGAGTGCGGTGATTCAGAAGGTACAGCTTGCCAAGAGCGGGCTGACCGAAGCCTGCAGTAGCCTTCTATCAGCCTGCTGACCTCTGCCGCACTGATTGCGGAGGTCGCTGCTTTGAAGCAGGAGCTCGAGCGGTCCGAGCAAGAGCTCGGCCGCGCCAAGAAGCAGCTCCAGGACAAAGAAGGTGAGTAACACCACTTTGAACTTGTACCTTACAGAAAAGGATTTAGGTTGCAACAAAAAATAACAAGGATAACATGGGTACTGCAGAGGCCACGAACGAGGTGGCGACCCTGAAGGAGGCCGTGTCTGCGGCCGAACGCAATGCGGCCGCGGAACGGGCAGAGCGAGAAAAGCAGGAGGCGCGGGTGGCGGTGGTTCAGCAAGCGCTCCAGGCTCTCATGGAAAAGCATGAGAGTTTGGAGTGTGACTCAAAGACTCGAGAGTCCGAGCTTGCCTCGGCTCTCGAAAGTGCCAAGACAGCCAAGGCCGATGCCCATAAGTCCCTTCAGGAGATTGAGTTGGTGAGGAAGATAGCGGCGGGTAAGGCATTTTTCATGCAAAGCAAGCATGTGAATGTAAATTACGTGTTACTTACCCGAATTCGGAGCTCTCCAGGGGCGTTTGCAGATCTGCCTTGCAGCGTGTCTGATGCCGCCACATTCTACCGAGCCGAGGAGGGGAGCTCAACGGAGAAGGTCCTCTGGTCTCAGTATGCTGAGGCCGGCCATCCGGTGCCCCCTAGCGACCAGCTGAAGCAGCTGGTCGAGCTCCACAAGGTGGCCGAGCAGGCCATGAAGGGCCTCATAGTCCGGCTGTGGAGAGGCCATGCCTGGGAGCTACTTCGGTCTCGTGCGATGGTTGGTGGATGCGTGCCCCTGGGTGGAGGTTATCAAGCGCTCCGCCTGTATTGAAGGTGCTCGTCGGGCCCTTGCCCGCGCAAAGGTGCATTGAGGCAAGCTGGATGCGGAGAAGCTAATCACTGACGCGCCACCAGCGGGCAAGGAATATCGTACGCCCGAGATGTACTATAAGACTGTCCTGAAGGGTGCCCACAAAATTGCGGATGAGTGCCCCAGGGATGTAATTATTGAGTAAATTTGCAATGTGTTATCCTGTGCGCTGAAAACTTTGTTCATATGCCCTAAGCAACGCTTGTTAATTTAAAATATTACCTTCTGTGCGGCCGTTTATTAAATCTGAGAGATGGCAAGTCGTCGGCTTCAGCCCCCATGCCACGAGTGCTTGGGTGTTCGGGATAAACTTGAGCGCTCTTGTTCCCATTTTTGGGTCCATCTAGGGAGGCGCTCAACACAACGAACAAGGCAACCGGACTTATAGTGCTTGAACACTCTCACTTAGCCATAGAATTCTATAATTTTAAATTTCGGCGAAGCCCCTAGTATTCGGAAGACCGAATTCGGGGCGCTATCCACGCCTTCGTCGGACATTATCCGGAACTTCGCTCGAAGCGGTGTAGGTCTTTAAGGACCCGAAAGGACCTCTCGAACAGCGACCAGTCTCTCGCCTCATCATGACAGTCAGTTTTAGCTTTCTCCACTGAGGCGTTAACCCGGCTCAACCGGGGCGCAATCGCAGTGGTTCTCCCAGTGCTACCTTAGCCGATAGAACGAAACGTAAGGTGCCAAACATGGGAGCCAGGCAAACCCAACTATTGACCCAAGACATGATTCGGAGCCGTTTCATATAATGCTATAAGTTCGGGGTGCCGCACTTGTGAAAGTGTTCGGACTTTATCACACCATAATGCGGGGAACATAAGCAACTAGTGTATTTGGCCGTACCAAAATGTACGGATGCAACATGTCGTAAATGAACATATATATATATATATATAAGGTAATGCAATTATGGGCAAAAAGTGATGCGTTTTATTCGAGAAGAGCTGCTATGAGTGCGGAATGATACAAATAGTGCGGAAAGCAAGGGATTGGACGAATTAAAGGCGTCTCCCTCCAGGGGTAGGCCGCGGAATGGTGTATTTAACAAATTTAATGCTCGTAATGGAGACCACCTGAGTGTTCGTCGCGGCCTTTGTCCCTCCCTGGCTGTTGCATCATGAGTTCGGCAGGTTCGCCGCCGGACAGAGTTCTGTATAAAAAAGAGAGAAATAAAAGAGAAAAAGAGCGACACACTTGGGAGCCCCTGGTGTGGTCGAACCGCGCTCTGGGTCTGTTGTGGTTGTGCCTCTCCCCCTATGCCCATGGTATCTCCAGGGCGTAATTATGTACGCGGAGAGTTTGTCTTACAATTGTGCGAGGGCTGGGATTGAGGCCGCATTGCTACGCGTGCTCGGAACGTGCCGGGTGGTCTTGGTTGATGTTGCTCCAGGCGTGTTTGGCCGTGTCCGATCGTTTAACGGCCAGACTCGAAAATTGCCTTAAAAGGTTGCTCTGTACTTCTGCCGCGAGAGCCGGTGTATGTTCCTCCGTTCGGAGGGAGCGTTCCGTGTTTCCATTGACCGTGATGACTCCACGAGGGCCTGGCATCTTGAGCTTAAGGTATGCATAATGCGGCACCGCGTTGAATTTTGCGAATGCGGTTCGTTTGAGCAAAGCGTGATAGCCACTGCGGAACGGGACTATGTCGAAGATTAACTCCTCGCTTCAGAAATTATCCGGGGATCCAAAGACCACTTCCAGTGTGACTGAGCCTGTACAACTAGCCTCGACACCTGGTATGACGCCTTTGAAGGATGTCTTTGTAGGTTTAATCCTTGAAGGGTCTATGCCCATCTTGCGCACTGTATCCTGATAAAGCAGGTTCAGGCTACTGCCGCCGTCCATCAGGACTCTCGTGAGGTGAAATCCATCGACGATTGGGTCTAAAACCAATGCGGCGAATCCGCCATGGCGGATACTGGTCGGATGGTCTCTTCGATCGAAAGTGATCGGGCAAGAGGACCATGGGTTGAATTTTGGGGCGACTGGCTCCATCGCATATACGTCCCTTAGTGCACGCTTCCGCTCCCTCTTGGGTATATGCGTTGCGTATATCATGTTTACCGTACGAACTTGAGGGGGTAATCCCTTTTGTCCTCTGTTGTTCGGCGGCCGGGTCTCTTCCTCGTCATCGCTGTGTAGCCCCTTGTCATTGTATTCGGCGATTAATTTGCCTGCCTGCTTGAATACCCAACAATCTCTGTTGGTGTGGTTAGCTGGCTTTTCGGGGGTTCCATGTATTTGACAGGAGCGGTCGAGTATTCGGTCCAAATTGGACGGGCCCGGAGTGGTTCTTTTGAATGTCTTCTTCCGTTGACCGGGCTTGGAGCCTCGGAATCCGGCGTTGACTGCCGTATCCTCATTGTTGTCGCCATTAATGCGGCGTTTGTTTTTGTTTCGACGCGACCTGCCATTGCGGTCCTTGGTATCCGGACTGCCAGCGTTTTTTCTGAGGTTGTTGCTGCGAGCTAGCCAGCTATCCTCTCCCGCACAAAAGCGGGTCATGAGTGATGTGAGGGCTGCCATGGATTTCGGCTTTTCCTGTCCTAGGTGCCGGGCCAGCCACTCATCGCGGATGTTATGTTTGAAGGCAGCGAGGGCCTCTGCATCCGGACAGTCGACGATTAGATTTTTCCTTGTTAAGAATCGTGTCCAGAATTGCCTGGCCGATTCGTCTGGCTGCTGGATTATGTGGCTTAGGTCATCTGCGTCCGGTGGTCGCACATACGTGCCCTGGAAGTTGTCGAGGAATGCGGCTTCCAGGTCTTCCCAGCATCCAATTGACTCTGTGGGCAGGCTGTTAAGCCAATGCCGAGCTGGTCCTTTAAGCTTGAGCGGGAGATATTTGATGGCGTGAAGATCGTCGCCGCGGGCCATATGTATATGGAGGAAATAATCCTCAATCCAAACCGCGGGGTCTGTTGTGCCATCGTAGGATTCTATATTAACGGGTTTAAACCCTTCAGGGATTTGATGATCCATTACTTTGTCAGTGAAGCATAGTGGGTGTGGGGCGCCTCTGTATTGAGCAATATCGCGACGTAGCTCGAGAGAGCGTTGTCTGTTGTGTCCGGCCCGGCCGGAGTAGTTGTATCCGGCGCGACGGTATTCGTCGTGGGTCTTGGGGCGCCCATGTGATCCATAGATAGATCTGGATTGTCTTGCCTTGTCCTCTAATATATCCCGCAAGTCCAGCGCGTTCCCCCGTGGCTTCATGCTTTTTGAGCGATGCCGGGGTACGGTTTTGGTGAAGGGCTTGCATGCCTCTCTGTCGCGGCCATGAGGTGGTCGGTCTGCCGTATTGTGCGCTGGTGATGCAGGTTTGTACGCTTCCTCCTCTAGTCGGGGGAGCAACTTGCGTTTTGGGTAACTTTTGGAGGGGCGTTCGAGTTCATACTCTTCGGCCGCGAGGACCTCGGTCCATCTGTCGGCTAGTAGGTCTTGATCAGCTTGAAGCTGTTGCTGCTTTTTCTTTAGGCTGTTTGCCGTGGCCATTAGCCTGCGTCTGAAACGCTCTTGTTCGACGGGATCCTTAGGCACGACGAATTCGTCGTCGTCGAGGCTTGCCTCGTCTCCGCAGGGAGGTAAGTAATTATCATCCTCGACCTCTTCGTCTGCCGCCCTCTCGTGAGGGCTTGCTTCTGCCTCCTCCTGCACTGGATCATGCTGGAGGGGGTTGTCTTTGGCACTTTCTGGGGTGTTATTATCTCCTGTGCCGGAATCTCTATTCTTGCTGTGGCGGGATTTAGAGCGGCGCCGCTGATGCCGGCGCTTGGGCTGTTTCTTTAAGGAATCGGCCTCCGTTGCTTCTTCGCCGTCCCCATCTTTTGGGGTGTCCACCATATATATGTCGTATGACGAGGTGGTCTTCCAGTGTCCTGTAGGCACTGGTTCTTGATATTCTCCGGCATCGTCGTCCATACCGTCGATGTCTTCGGAGTCGTAGTCGAGTATGTCGGTTAGATCGTCGACGGTGGCTACGAAGTGGGTGGTGGGTGGGCCCTGGATTTCTTCGTCGTCCGCATCCCAACCATCCTGGCCGTAGTTCGGCCAGGGCTCTCCGGATAGCGAGAGATGCTTCAGCGAATTTAAGATATCGCCGAAGGGTGAGTGCTGAAAGATGTCCGCAGCGGTGAATTCCATGATCGGTGCCCAGTCGAACTCGACCGGCAGGGGCACGGGAGGTTCGGAGTCCGGCAGAGAGTCCGGCACCTCGGAGTCATGAGCTTTATGCGGGACAAGGTAAGTGTTCGGCTCCATCGCCGTAGAAGTTGCAGCTCCCGAGGCGGTGTCCAGCCATCCGTCCTTGATCTGAGCGATCGGCTCCGGACTATGGGTCGGAGCGGATTCATGTGCGGCCTCCAAGGTGCTGTCCGGCAGCAGAGTTAGGTCGTGCCCATTGTGACAGCGCGGCATGCTCGGCTATGGCTCAGATCCATCGAGGATCAAGTCCCCGCGGATATCGGCCGTGAAGTTTAGGCTTCCAAACCTGACCTCACAGCCAGGGGCGTAGCTTTCGATCTGGTCCAGATGGCCAGGTGAGTTGGCCCGCAGTGCGAAGCCGCCGAATACGAAGATCTGTCCGGGGAGAAAAGTCACACCCAGGACTGCATCGTTGTCGATTGAAGAGGCCATCAAGCCTATCGGTGACGACACAGAGGAACTCTCAATGAAAGCACCAATGTCGGTGTCAAAACCGGCGGATCTCGGGTAGGGGGTCCCGAACTGTGCGTCTAGGCGGATGGTAACAGGAGACAAGGGACACGATGTTTTACCCAGGTTCGGGCCCTCTTGATGGAGGTAAAACCCTACGTCCTGCTTGATTGATATTGATATTGTGGATGTTTACAAGAGTGGATCTACCACGAGATCAAGGAGGCTAAACCCTAGAAGCTAGCCTATGGTATGATTGTAATGGTTGTTGTTGTTGTTGTTGTTGTTGTTGTTGTTGTTGTTGTTGTTGTTGTTGTTGTGTCCTACGGACTAGAGCCATCCGGTTTATATAGACACCAGAGAGGGCTAGGGTTACATAGAGTCGGTTACAATGGTAGGAGATCTACGTATCCGTATCGCCAAGCTTGCCTTCCACGCCAAGGAAAGTCCCATCCGGACACGGGACGAAGTCTTCAATCTTGTATCTTCATAGTCTTGGAGTCCAGTCGATGATGATAGTCCGGCCGACGATAGTTCAGCTGGTGATGGTAGTCCGGCTATCCGGACACCCCCTAATCCAGGACTCCCTCAGATAGCATGATACATTACTACCATAGATCACACACAAAGTTTACTATAGATACCACCATACAAAGTTTACCAAATAGCTACACTCAGTTTACCAAAAGTAAAAGATAAAACATCATCACATCACTTGAGAAGAGGAGCCAAGGCCTTCGCGAGGGTAGCATGCTGCCCCCTGATCTTGTAGTACTCCCCATGAATCGCTACATCCTCTGCATGAGACACAAGGTGATCGAAGCGGCCATCCTTTGGCTTTGGCTTGGTGGTGCAGTAGGGGCAGTGCCACTTCTTGATCTTGCGGTTTTAGAAGAAAGCAACTCCATTGGCCTTGATCTTCTCCTCCTCCTCCTTCGCTGTGAAGGACGCAACATTGACGTTGTCCACATCCTTTCCAGACTCATACTGCAGACATGAATGAGTTACATTAGTACATTATAGATTCATATACACCATGTCAAAGGAACTAAATGAACAATTTCAAGTAGGCTTACCTCATATTCTTTGTCGTCACTATACTCTGGATCATATGGGTCCTTGAACCCAGTAAGGTCCAGCGTCCTCTTATTCCCCACAGAATCATCCTCCTAAATATACAATTACATCCATTACTAGTAAATACATAAGCCAACTGATAATTTAGATATGCACACATGACACATTGATCATATTATCCATACTATGATCCTATTTGCATTTTCCATTGTCATGCACACACATTGAACAACAAAGCTAATATAACTACATATTGTGGACAAATTTATATATTGATGAATCAAGTAAGTTCTTAATCAATTGATAGGTACATTAAAATTAATGCATTCCATTTGGGCATATAACATTCAAAACACCAATCTGTGTAGCATTCAAAAACAAATCTAAGCATACATGTTTGTAGCATGCAATACCACAATCTGTGTAGCATTCAAAAACAAATCTAATAATCACGTGTAGCATTTAACCACAGAGATCCCTATCTCTCATTAAGATCTGTCTAGCATTTTTGCAATGAATGTAATCCAAAAAACCCTAATACAAAAACCCCATTCCCCCATAAAGAAAACCCCATCCCTCAAACCAACTACTCTAACCATCTGTACTACCCTACGAATCACAATCCAACCAATGAAACTAACTCTACAATCTAAATATTGCAACTAGGGTACAAGCAAATGGAAGTACCTCCTGTACCACCTTCTCCTCGCCAGGCTGCACATCTGGATGGACTCCGCCCCTCGACGTCATCACCTTCAGCTCCGGCAGCACCAAGGCGGAGCCCGCCACCTCCTTCTCCACATCCACAGATGCGACTGCGGTTGCGAGTTTCCCCGCACCATCGTGGATGCCGCCAATGTCCTGCACTGCATCTGCCGCAGTCACCGCGCCCTACAGATCTCCGGCCGCTGCACTGGCATCGCCACGAGTGTCCGCCATCGATATGAGGGAGGCAATGAAGGTGAGGAAGAGGATGCGCTGGGGGAGAGCGAGACGGTGAGGAGAGCAAGACGATGCGGTGGGGGAGAGGGAGACGATGCGGCAGGGAGGGAGGGGATTTGGGGGGAAATGGTAGGGCGATGCACCCTTAGGTGGTTCCCCCTCTTAAACGATGGGACGTTTTTGGCATGTTCCATGGACACATGCTACCCAATGACTGTGGTCAGTTGCATGCAAAAACGAAACTCCTACGTGGCCCCACTAGTCAGAGTTAACGGTCAAGCCATTGACCCGACGGCAATGTCCAGTTTGCCCATTTGTGAGAGTTTCAGACAAGGGAGTGGGGAAAAGTGAGAAAAAGTTAAGAGCATGGGGATGAATGAGTACAGCTAAGGAACCAGGGGCACAGATGTAAAAAAACCTAGATTTTAAAGTAGTGTAGAGCCTCATCTTTAGTATTTAACAGATAAACATTGCAATATCTAGTGGAATCATCTATCAATGTCATGAAGTATTTCTTTCCACCTTTAGTCAACACACCATTCATCTCACAAAGATTAGAATGTGTGAGTTATAATGGTGGCAAGTGTCTCTCCTCAGCAGCCTTGTGAGTCTTGCGAGGTTGCTTAGCTTGCACACACAAAAGGCACTTAGAACCTTTGGCTAAAGTGAAATTTGGGACTAAATTCAACTTGGCTAGCCGCGTCATAACACCGAAACTAATGTGACAAAGACGTGAATGTCAAACTTCAGATTCACTAACACCTGAATGAATATGGTTCACGACTTTATTACAAAAATCTGCAAGGGAAAGGCAGAACATCCCTCCGCTCTCATAACCTTTTCCAACAAATAGTCCATATTTAGTAACAACCAATTTATTAGACTCGAAGACCAACTTAAACCCTTCTCTACATAGAAGGGAGCCTCTAACAAGGTTCTTCTTCATGGCAGGGACATGTTGCACGTTCTTCAGCTGCATGATCCTTCCCGAAGTAAACTTCAGATCGACCGTGCCAACACCATGAATATAAGCACTCACACCATTCCCCATCAATACGGACCCGTGGCCTGTCACCTAGTAAGAAGAAAACAATGAAATGTCAGCACACACACACATGAACACCTGCACCTGTGTCCACCCACCAATCGGTGGGCTGAAACACTAAAAAATAGTACATAAATTATCATACCCAGATGCACCATTTTCATTGTTGCCCACAATCATGTTGACAGACTTGGAGTCCTGTCCTGGCTTCTTGTACTTGTTTGGGCACTTGTTGGCCCAATGTTCATCCGAACCACAAGTGAAGCAGCCATCTCCCTTGTTTTTCTTGAAGGTCTTCTTGCCCTTCTTAAAGTCGGTATTCTGTTGGACACCATTCTTTCCCTTGGGCTTGTGGGACTTGAAGTTCCTCTAGTTCACCATGTTGGCGACAGAAGTTCCTTTGACCCCTTTTCTGTGCGAGTCCTTTGCCCTCGACTTCTGCTCAACACTCAGATGACCGATGACATCCTCTATTGAGAATTCACACCTCTCATGCTTCAGATTGGTAGCAAAGTATTTCCACAAATTAGGGAGCTTAGTGATTATACATCACGGGAAAAACTTGCCTGGTACATCGCACTTAAGAAGCTCAAGTTCCTTAATGATGCATATTATCTCATGAGCCTGCTCCAATACAGGACGGTTCTCGACCATCTTCTAATTGTGGAACTGCTCTATAATATACATCTCACTCCCAGCATCAACGACCCCGAATTTAGATTCGAACGCCTCCCACAAGTCCTTGGCAACATGCACATGTAAATATGTGTCAACCAATTTATCTCCGATCACACTAAGAACTGCTCTGAGAAATACGACGGTGACCTCCCTGAATGCCTTCTCCTGTTCAGGAGCAATTGTTCTCGTGGAAGAGACACTGGCGGCCCAAAACACGTTCATAGACATGAGCCATAAAGTGGTCTTAGTCTGCCAACGCTTAAAGTACACACCGGTAAACTTATCTGATTTCAGTGTAGCGGCAAAGCCACTAGAAAAATTCCTACACATATTAGGTTTTTGGATTGTTGAGTCAATAGGCAATTTTCGATTAATTTAATCCATGAATAAATCACTAGAATGGCATTGACAGAGGCAAACACATACTGATATTCAATCATGCAAACACATACTACGCTAATTGCAGACACATCTATGTATAACGCTAGCATGGCTAAAACAGAAATCAACAAGAGCGGGATAAACAAGTCATACCCTTCAGTAGGCCAGGAAGAAGCCATGGCGGTGGTGGTTGCAAGAGCGTCCTCGGAGGCCTTCTTGTCAGCTTTGGTCTTCTCGGCGGCGGCACATTTGGCGTCGGTGGACATGGTGATGACGAGCGCGACACGGACGTAGAGGAAGCAGACGAACAAAGGCGAGCAGTCACGTAGCTGCTTCCCAAAAACCTAATCACCACTCTCCCATAAAGGATCCGGAGAGGTGGGGTTTCGAAGACTTGCTCTCCCGTCAACCATGTACGTGGTGAACGGGGTGGAGTCGCCGGCGGCAGCAGCAGTGAAGGAACGATAGTAGGCGTGAAGCCACAAATGCGATCTGCTTTGCATGACGGCTAGGGTTAGGAGACACCTCACACTTATATGGGCATAGCCACATGGAGAGACATGGGCTCGACCCACCATCTGACATCTTAGATCGTGGCCCAGCTGTAAGAAACTCTGCGTTACTGACCGGCAAAAATAAGTGCATACGTGTGAGCTCAGCTCGGCTCATTCCCACAACCCGTGTCCCGTGGAGTCTGAAGGAAATATGCCCTAGAGGCAATAATAAAGTTGTTATTTATATTCCCTTATTTCATGATAAATGTTTATTATTCATGCTAGAATTGTATTAACTGGAAACTTAGTACATGTGTGGATACATAGACAAAACATAGTGTCCCTAGTATGCCTCTACTTGACTAGCTCGTTAATCAAAGATGGTTATGTTTCCTAACCATAGACATGTGTTGTCATTTGATGAACGGGATCACATCATTAGAGAATGATGTGATGGACAAAACCCATCCGTTAGCTTAGCATAATGATCATTCAGTTTTATTGCTATTGCTTTCTTCATGACTTATACATGTCCCTCTCACTATGAGATTATGCAACTCCCGAATACCAGAGGAACACCTTGTGTGCTATCAAATGTCACAACGTAACTAGGTGATTATAAAGATGCTCTACGGGTGTCTCTGAAGGTGTTTGTTGAGTTGGTGTAGATTGAGATTAGGATTTGTCACTCTATGTATTGGAGAGGTATCTCTGGGCCATCTCGGTAATGCTCATCACTATAAGCCTTGCAAGCAATGTGACTGATGATTCAGTTACGGGATGATGCATTACGGAATGAGTAAAGAGACTTGCTGATAACGGTATTGAACTAGGTATGAAGATACCAACGATCGAATCTCGGGCAAGTAACATACCGATGACAAAGGGAACAACGTATGTTGTTATGCGGTTTGACCGATAAATATCTTCGTAGAATATGTAGGAACCAATATGAGCATCCAGGTTCCGCTATTGGTTATTGATCGGAGATGTGTCTCGGTCATGTCTACATAGTTCTCGAGCCTGTAGGGTCCGCATGTGAAAGTGCAACTAATCCCTGGGTGGATTTGGTAATTCTTAACAACATATAGTTCATTGAACTAATGTTCTTTCAAGATGATTATTTCAGAAAGTTCAATGATTGGCATGGCATGGACTGGATATGTGGACCCCCCAAAATGCTAAGGACACATATTATCAACAAGCTCAAGACTCTACCTTTTTGTTTAAGTGATCCAAGATCACATTGAGTCTATAGGAAAGCCAATACTATTAAATAGAGATGAGGTGTTGCTTAATGGCTTACTTTCTCAAAATGCTTAGTGATATGCTCCAAAAACCCTCAACCACTTTATCATTTCCACATATGTCCTAAACCAAAAAGTCAAACTCGGCCCCACCGATTTGATATATTCGGCGCCACCGAGTTCATTTCACATAGCCACTGCCACAAACCCTAATCACTTTAGTCTCACCGATAGGGATCTCGGTCGCACCGAGATGGGATTGCAAACTCAATGTTTCCCTTTGTAATGTTTCGGTCTAATCAAAATGAGAGATTGGTCCCACCGAGTTCGCAATGCAAACTTTCTGTTTACTTTTCGTAACGTTTCGGTCTCACCAAAATGAGCGGATTGGTCCCACTGAGTTTTCCTGACCAACTCTCTGTTTGCCTATTACTGAAATCGGTCCCACCGAGTTCATGTGATCGGTCTCACCGAGATCAAGTTATGCCCTAACCCTAGCGCATCGGTCCCACCAAGTTGATCATGTCGGTCCCATCGAAAATCCTAATGTTCATATTTTAACCTGAATCGGACTGACCCAGTATTACAATTCGTTCTCACCGAGTTTGGGAATCTGTGTGTAACGGTTAGATTTTGTGTGGAGGCTATATATACCCCTCCACCCACTCTTCATTCGTGGAAGAGCCATCAGAATGAATCTACACTTCCACTACTCATTTTCTGAGAGAGAACCACCTACTCATGTGTTGAGACCAAGACATCCCAATCGAACCATATGAATCTTGATCTCTAGCCTTCCCCAAGTTGCTTTCCACTCAAATCATCTTTCCACCATAGCCAAATCTGTGAGAGAGAGTTGAGTGTTGGGGGGACTATCATTTGAAGCACAAGAGCAAGGAGTTCATCATCAACACACCATCTATTACCTTTTGGAGAGTGATGTCTCCTACATTGGTTAGGTGTCGCTTGGGAGCCTCCGTCAAGACTGTGGAGTTGAACCAAGAAGTTTGTAAGGGCAAGGAGATTGCCTACTTCGTGAAGATCTACCCAAGTGAGGCAAGTCCTTCGTGGGTGATGGCCATGGTGGGATACACAAGGTTGCTTCTTCGTGGACCCTTCATGGGTGGAGCCCTACGTGGACTCGCGCAGCCATTACCCTTCGTGGGTTGAAGTCTCCATCAACATAGATGTACGATAGCACCACCTATCTGAACCACGCAAAAAATCTCCATGTCTACAATTGGGTTTGCTCCCTTCAAACTCCTCTCTTTACCTTCATATGTAATGATTTACATTCTTCTGCTATACTCTTTGAATTCATGTGTAGGTTGATTACTTGACTAGTGCTAAGTTGCTAAAATCTGCCAAGAATTAAGATTAGGAGAAGGCTAGATTTTTATTTGGTCAAGTAGTCTAATCACCCCCCCCCCCTCTAGACATACTTTCGATCCTACAAGTGGTATCAGAGCTTTGGTCTCCATTTTCCTTGATTTCCATAGCTTTGGTGATCATAGCCTTGGTTCCACAACCTAGGAGAGTATGACGTCTAGCGAGGGAAATTACTACCGTAGAGGTCCTTACCTTGATGGTACTAATTTTGCTAGTTGGAAACATAACATGAAAATGCATATTCTTGGACATAACCCCGCCGTTTGGGCTATTGTGTGTATTGGTTTGCAAGGTGAATTCTTCGATGGGGGAGAACCAAATTGTGAAGCTACTGTAGAAGAATTGAAGATGTTACAATACAATGCTCAAGCTTGTGATATCCTCTTCAACGGATTGTGCCCCGAAGAATTCAACAAAATCAGTCGTCTTGAGAATGCAAAGGAAATTTGGGGTACTTTGATTGATATGCACGAAGGTACCGACTCCGTCAAGGAATCCAAGTTGGATGTGCTTCAAAGTCAACTTGACAAGTTCAAAATGAATGATAGTGAAGGTGTCGCTGAAATGTACTCTAGGCTTGCTCTCATCACTAATGAGATTGCCAGCTTAGGAAGTGAAGAGATGACCGACAAATTCATCATCAAGAAGATCCTAAGAGCCTTGGATGGAAAATATGATAACGTGTGCACGTTGGTCCAAATGATGCCAAATTACAAAGATCTCAAGCCAACGGAAGTCATTGGAAGAATTGTTGCTCATGAGATGTCACGCAAGGATAAAGAAGAGCTTCACAACAAGTCTAGTGGTGCTTACAAAGCCTCATGTGATGCCCCTACATCATCAAGTGAGAAACAAGCCTTCACCGAAGAATTTAGCTTAATGGTGAAGAACTTCAACAAATTCTACAAGAGTAGAAGCAAGGAAAGAAGTTTCAAATCAAGGTCCTACAATGAAAAAAGATCGTCTAGTCGTGAACGAAACTGCTACAATTGTGGAAGACCCGGACACTACTCCAATGAGTGTACGACTCCCTACAAAATAAGAGAAGACTCACCTAAAAGGAGAAGCAAAAGAGAAGAATCACCTCCAAGGGAGAGAAGGAGTAGAGATGATCGCTAGGAACAAAGAACTTCTCGAAGAAGCAAGGATTCGGAAAGGAAGGACAAGTCATCTAGGAGCTACACAAAACGAAGACATCAAGTTCATGTTGGTGAATGGGTATCCGGCTCCGACTCCGACCACCACTCCGAGAGAATTTATCACTCTGACTCCAAATATACTCAAGATGAAGGTGTTGCCGGTCTAGCACTTATGTCAACTAACTCCTATGACATATTTGAGTCACCAAATGATGGAATTGGAAGATGCTTCATGGCTAAAGGCCCGAAGGTATCGCACCCCGAGTATGTTGATTTCAATAGTGATGAAGATGACTTGCTAGGTGATGATGATTTACTTGTTGACAACTCTAGTGATGAATACTATGATGAAAATGCTATTAATCATGCAAATCAAGATGAAACGAAGGACAATGATAAGAATGAGATTGAGTGTTTAACTAAAGAACTAAACACTCTTAAGTTAGCTCATGAAACTACTTTAGAAGATCATCAAGAACTTTTAAAAACTCATGAGAAGCTACGCTTGAAAAGCTCAACCTCGAGCAAGAACATGGGTTCTTAAAGGCCATCAATGATGATCTTCGGAAGAAAAGTTCTTCTTACATTGCCAAGCGTTTACTCTTGTCTACTTATATGTATATGCCACAAGTAAAATCTAGCAACAAGAACAAGAAAGATTCTTCTTCTAGTAGTAACAATACTAATGCTAAATTCAATATTGTTGCTTCTAGTAGTTCTCTTGGTTCCACTAATAATTCTCTTAGCCATGTTACACTTGAGCAATAAAATAGCTTACTGAAGGGAATTATAGAGAAAGGTGTTTACAAGAGCCTTGCCGGAAGTAAGAAATTTGAGGAAATTGTACAGAAGCAAGGAAGGCACCGGAAGAATCAAGGTGTTGGTTTTGAACGAAAGTTCAATGCCAATGTAGTTGAGTGGGAAGAAGATCAATACACCAAGATGAAGTTTGTTCCTCAACAAGAGAAGTATGACCCTACTTCCTTCAAGGTGACACAAGCTCAATATGATCTTCCACCACAAGACCACAAGCTAAAAGGCAAGGACAAGCTTCAGGAGGAGATTGATGCATTTGAAGATGCTCCGAAGGCCTTGGTCAAGTGGGTTCCCAAGACTACATCAAGTTCTACTTCATCAAGTACATCTACAACCCCAAGGACTCCCATCAAGATGATGTGGATCCAGAAGAAGAAGAACTAGATAGTTCTTGAGGGTGACTCTGCCAACATACTTCACTCATATTCATTTTGGCGAGGACAAGTGCAAACAACTTCCACATGTTTCACTAGTTCAAGGAGTCACAATCCCTCTTGTTGGTAAGACAAGGGACAAGGTAATCCAATGCTTTCATGGACATCATTATGTGTGTGCTTCACTCTATGTCTATGGATATCCTTGCTTATTCCTTGTGGGACTAACCCATGTAGGTATTGAAAGTCCAACTAACTCCAATGGATTGCTCCAAATGATCTACATCAACAATGAGCATCCACATCTTCAACACCTACATGAAGTCATCATCGACAAAACCCAAGGTTAGTTCATCCCTCTTAGGAGGGATATCACATCTAGGGGGAGCTTTACTCTAAGAATTGAGATAAAGCAACTCTAATGGTGTATAACACATCAATGCTTTATGTAAAACTGGTAACCCCACTTGTCCTTAAACAATGAGTATGACCTATGATCAAATGTTCTCATTTGACTTCTAAGTCAATATACTCATATATAGATGACCTAGTCCTCGCCAAATGCTTGATAGATGCTAGAGTGTTTGTGCATGCTTTGCCACATATTTCATTTGCCATTTTATTGTGTGAGCATGTTGAATGCATAATTTTCTTCATTCGAGGACATCCATTTGTTGTTATGTATGTTTGGCTCTTTTTCTTTTGCCAAATGGATGGACAAGAATGCCTAAGTACTCCCTCTAGTTATCTATGCTTTTCTCGTCTCAAACTCTATTCATGTTACATCACAAAGTTTGGTCTAAGTCAAATTTGAACCCTTTGGGTGAGGAGCACTCGGAGTTCCGATTCGTCATGGACTTAAACTTCCAAAACCTCTCTGTGCACTTCAGTCTGACCGATACATCCTTTTCGGTCACACCGAGTTCACTAAGTTGATCTAGGTTTTCAATCTCGGTGTAACCGATTAGAACCATTCGGTCACACCAAGTTGCAGTAATCGCTTCGATTCTGCATCTCGATGCCACCGAGTTGTTCCACTCGGTCACACCTACAGGGTCGGATATAAATACCCATGGGACAGAGTATGGAAATTTCTCCGAAACCTCTTCGCTCGCACATATCCTGCTCTGCCGACTCGGCTCTCCGGATCGTCCTCTCATCGCCAGCGACCTCCTGCCGCTGGTCTCCACCGCTGTCAATGGAAATCTGCACCGCCGTTGCCGCCATAGCAAGCTCATCGCCAAGTTAGGGTATGGGCTCAATCCTCTGTCTTTTCTCAATCCAATTCTTAGCATAGAGACAATGCCATGGTTCTTGACAAGTTTGAGATCAATCTATCCAATGAATACTTCCTTTAGATTAGTTCTGATTCGAAAGTTTAGGGTTAGGTTTCCGCCAAACTCATCTCGGACTGACCGAATTGTAGAAATTGGTCTGACCGAAACTTGCAAATCGGTGTGACCGAGTTTAGTACTTTGTGAAACCCTAGCAATCTCAGAGTTATCGAACTGTGTCTCGGTCTGACCGATTCCACTAATTTAGACTTCAAAGTTGCTTTAGTGTCACCGAGTTTAACAAATCGGTAGCTCCAAAAATGCTTTTGTGGAAAACTAAAACTAAGTTTTGACTCATTTGTTTTGCAAAAACTCTGCACTTTGTGATGCTCATCCACTCTACCTCATCTATAACTATTCACAGGGTCATCTTGCAGTCAAAATGTCAAATCAGAGTGATAGCCAGAATTTGTCTGAGGAGCAGGTGAATCTGAGTAAGGGCACTAGTCCCTCTGGCAGCTTTGATGAAGGAAGCAGAAGCACTCCCAGCAACCTGCCTAAGGCAACAACTAGGTAGAGGAAGAAGAAAACCTCAGATTCTGAGGATGAAGACTTTGAGGTTGAGGAAGTAACTTCAAAGAAGAAAGTGCTCAAAAAGGAATATGGTGCTGCTGCCTCAACCAAACCAGGAATGAAAGTGAAGGCTCCTGCCAAGAGCTCCAATGTCAAAGGCCAGAGCCTCAACACAAATACTAGCTGAACCAAGTGAGAAGAAAACTGCTGGTGAAGGCAAGAAAAGGAAGGAGAGGGTTAAGAAAACAATGGCTAGAGTTATTGGCAAATCCACTATGATGAGTGACCCAGCAAAAGAGGAGGAAGAGCAAGAAGCACCTCCCGCCAAAACCCAAAAGCCGATGGGGGATGCCATCAAGTCTGGGGCTGCTCCCTCAAAGCCCAAGACTGCCCCCAAACCTCCTGCACAAGCCTCCAAGCCTGCACCAAAGAGAAGCACAAGGAACATTCCTGCTGCCGAGAAGAATAGGGCCCCAATGCCTAAGATTGAAGAAGAATAAGCCCAAGTGCTCAGAAAACTGAAGCAAAAGATACTAGATCATGATGACAGTCATCCAGTGGCTGAAAACATGAAGGAAAGAAAGGATGCTGGTCATAGATTGTGGAGACAATCAGATCCATATGCTGTGAGGAGAAAGACTGTTGTGGACTACAAATTTCACACTAAAGAACTGCAAGATTTCTATGAAATTGTACTCCTTGACAAGAAGCCATTGTGTGTGACATGAAGTGGGTTGATTGGGAATTCATTGATGAGAACAAGGGTCACTTTCTAGGAGTACATGAGAGTTTCAAAGCCAATAATGTTGATAAGTTTGTGGGTCAGAAGTTGACAAAATGGAATGATGAGCTCATAATGCAATTCTATTCTACAACTCATTTCTATCTAGATGGCAAGATTGTCTGGATGTCTGAAGGTACAAGGTACCATTCCACAGTTGCTGAGTGGGCCAAGCTTATCAATGCCCCTAAGGACGGAGAAAGAGACATTGATGTCTATGCTAAGAAGGAGGATCACAACTCCATGGCCAACATGTACAATGAGATTCTTGTAAAGGCCTTGGAGACTGATGTCTACTACACAACCATCTTCTTGTAGACGTTGTTGGGCCTGCAAGTGCACAGGTTTGAAGGACAGTAGCAAAATTCCCTCAAGTGGATGACCTAAGGTTTATCAATCCGTAGGAGGCGTAGGATGAAGATGGTCTCTCTCAAACAACCCTGCAACCAAATAACAAAGAGTCTCTTGTGTCCCCAACACACCCAATACAATGGTAGATTGTATAGGTGCACTAGTTCGGCGAATTGATAGTGATACAAGTGCAAATAGATAGTAGGTAAAGGTATTTGTAGTCTGAAATTATAAAAACAGCAAGGTAACTAATGGCAAAAGTGAGCGTAAACGGTATTGCAATGGTAGGAAACAAGGCATAGGGTTCATACTTTCACTAGTGCAAGTTCTCTCAACAATAATAACATAGATAGATCATATAACAATCCCTCAACATGCAACAAAGAGTCACTCCAAAGACACTAATAGCGGAGAACAAACGAAGAGATTATGGTAGGGTACGAAACCACCTCAAAGTTATTCTTTCGGATCAATCTATTCAAGAGTTCGTACTAGAATAACACCTTAAGACACAAATCAACCAAAACCCTAATGTCACCTAGATACTCCATTGTCACCTCAAATATCCGTGGGCATGATTATACGATATGCATCACACAATATCAGATTCATCTATTCAACCAACACAAAGTACTTCAAAGAGTGCTTGAGGGGTCCTGGATTAGGGGGTGTCCGGATGGCCGGACTAAGACCTTTGGTCGGACTCCCGGACTATGAAGATACAAGATCGAAGACTCCGTCCCGTGTCCGGATGGGACTTTCCTTGGCGTGGAAGGCAAGCTTGGTGATACGATATGAAGATCTCCTCCCATTGTAACCGACTCTGTGTAACCCTAGCCCTCTCCGGTGTCTATATAAACCGGAGAGTTTTAGCCCATAGGACGAACAACAATCATACCATAGGCTAGCTTCTAGGGTTTAGCCACTCCGATCTCGTGGTAGATCTACTCCTGTACTACCGATATCATCAATATTAATCACGAAGGAGTAGGGTTTTACCTCCATCAAGAGGGCCCGAACTTGGGTAAAAACATCGTGTCCCTTGTGTCCTGTTACCATCCGCCTAGACGCACAGTTCGGGACCCCCTACCCGAGATCCGCCGGTTTTGACACCGACATTGGTGCTTTCATTGAGAGTTCCTCTGTGTCGTCGCCTTTACGCCCGATGGCTTCTTCGCTCGTCAATCGCGATGCGGTCTGGGATGAGACTTTTCTCCCCGGACAGATCTTCGTATTCGGTGGCTTCGCACTGCGGGCCAACTCGTTCGGCCATCAGGAGCAGATCGAAAGCTATGCCCCTGGCCATCAGGTCAGGTTTGGAAGCTTAAACTACACGGCCGACATCCGCGGGGACTTGATCTTCGACGGATTCGAGCCACGACCGGGCGCGCCGCACTGTCACGATGGGCATGATTTAGCTCTACCATCGGACAACACCCAGAGCGTCGCTCAAGTGTCCGCCCCGACCATTAGCTCGGAGCCCAATGCGCCAGTCGAGGACGGATGGTTGGACGCCGCCCCAGAAGCTACAACCTTTACGGCGATAGAGCCGGATACCAGCCTAGTCCTTCGCAAGGCCTGTGACTCCAAGGTGCCGGACTCCGATCCGGACTCCGTAAATCCCGCACCTCTTCCAATTAAGCCCGATTGGGCTCCGGTCATGGAGTTCACCGCCGCGGACGTCTTTCAGCACTCGCCTTTTGGCGATATCCTGAATTCATTAAAGTCTCTCTCTTTGTCAGGAGAGCCCTGGCCGAACTACGGCCAACACGGTTGGGATGCGGACGATGAAGAAATTCGAAGCCCACCCACCACCCACTTCGTAGCCATTATCGACGATTTAACCGACATGCTCGACTTTGACTCCAAAGACATCGACGGCATGGACGCCGATGAAGGAGACGATCAAGAACCAGCACCTGTAGGGAACTGGAAAGCCACCTCGTCATATGACATATACATGGTGGACACCCCTAAAGCGGGGGATGGCGAGGAGAAAACGGAGGATGATCCCTCCAAGAAGCAACCCAAGCGCCGACGTCAGCGGCGCCGCTCTAAGTCCCGCCAAAGCAAAAACAGTGATTCCGGCACCGGAGATAACAACACGCCGGACAGTGCCGAAGACAACCCCCTCTAGCAGGATTCAGTGCAGGAGGACAAAGGAGCCATCCCTCATGAAAGAGCGGCCGACAAAGAGGATGAGGACGACAATTATATGCCTCCCTCTGAAGACGAGGCAAGCCTCGACGCCGATGAATTTGTCATGCCAGAGGATCCCGTCAAACAAGAGCGTTTCAAACGCAGGCTCGTAGCCACGGCAAGCAGCCTCAAGAAGAAACAGCGGCAACTTAGAGCTGACCAAGACTTGCTAGTCGACAGATGGACCGAAGTCCTGGCGGCCGAAGAGTATAAACTAGAACACCCATCCAAGAGCTACCCAAAGCGCAGCTGCTACCCCAACTTGAGGAAGAAGCAACTAAACCTACATCACCAGCGTACGATGCGCCCGATCGGCCACCCCGTGGCCGCGACAGAGAGGCCTTCAGGCCCTCGACCCAAGCCGCACCCCGGCACCGCTCAAAACATACCAGAGTACGGGGAGACGCAACAGACCTGTGAGACATCTTGGAGAATAAGGCAAGGCAAACAAGATCGATCTACGGATCACATGGGCGCCCCGCTTCACATGACGCTAGCCGTCACGCCGGACATAATAAGTATGGCCCGGTCGAATACAACAGACCAAGCTCGTCCGAGCTGTGTCGTGATATAGCCTAGTACAGGGGCGCCGCACACCCACTATGCTTCACAGACGAAGTAATGGATCATCAAATCCCCGAGGGCTTCAAACCCGTAAACATTGAATCATACGATGGCACAATAGATCTTGCAGTATGGATCGAGGATTATCTCCTTCATATCCACATGGCCCGTGGTGATGATCTACACGCCATCAAATACCTCCCGCTCAAGCTTAAAGGACCAGCTCGACATTGGCTTAACAGCCTGCCAGCAGAGTCAATTAGTTGTTGGGAGGACCTGGAATCCGCATTCCTTGACAACTTCCAGGGCACGTATGTGCGACCACCAGAGGCCGATGACCTAAGCCACATAATCCAGCAGCCAGAGGAATCGGCCAGACAATTCTGGACACGGTTCCTAACCAAGAAAAACCAAATAGTCGACTGTCCGGACGCCGAGGCCCTTGCAGCCTTCAGGCACAACATCCGAGACGAATGGCTTGCCCGGCACCTAGGACAGGAAAAGCCGAAATCTATGGCAGCCCTCACAACACTCATGACCCGCTTTTGTGCGGGAGAAGACAGCTGGCTAGCTCGTAGCAATAACATAACCAAGAGCCCCGGCAATTCGGATACCAAGGACAACAATGGCAGGTCACGTCGCAACAAGCATAAGCGCCGCATTAACTGTGACAATACTGAAGATACGACGGTCAATGCCGGAGTCAGAGGCTCTAAACCGGGTCAGCGGAAGAAGCCATTCAAAAGAAACCCTCAGGGCCCATCCAGCTTAGACCGGATACTCGATCGCTCGTGCCAGATACACGGCACCCCCAAACAGCCAGCCAATCACACCAACAGGGATTGTTGGGTGTTCAAGCAGGCAGGCAAGTTAAGTGCAGAAACCAGAGACAAGGGGCTACATAGCGATGACGAGGAGGGCCCCCGGCCGCCGAACAACAAAGGACAGAAGGAATTTCCCCCGCAAGTTCGGACGGTGAACATGATATACGCAACCCACATCCCCAAAAGGGAGCGGAAGCGTGCTCTCAAGGACGTCTATGTGTTGGAGCCAGTCGCCCCAAAGTTCAACCCATGGTCCTCCTGCCCGATCACCTTCGATCGAAGGGACCATCCCACCAGCATCCGTCATGGTGGATTTGCCGCACTGGTCCTAGACCCAATTATCGATGGATTTCACCTTACCAGAGTGCTAATGGACGGTGGCAGTAGCCTGAACCTGCTTTACCAGGACACAGTGCGAAAAATGGGCATCGATCCTTCAAGGATTAAACCCACAAAGACAACCTTCAAAGGTGTCATACCAGGTGTAGAGGCCAGCTGTACAGGCTCGGTTACACTCGAAGTGGTCTTCGGATCCCCGGATAACTTCCGGAGCAAGGAGTTAATCTTTAACATAGTGTCATTCCGCAGCGGCTATCACGCCCTGCTTGGATGAACCGCATTTGCAAAATTCAATGCGGTGCCGCACTACGCATATCTCAAGCTCAAGATGCCAGGACCTCGCGGAGTCATCACGGTAAACGGAAACACCGAACGCTCTCTCCGAATGGAGGAGCACACGGCAGCCCTGGCGGCAGAAGTACAGAGTAGCCTCTCAAGGCAGTTCTCCAATCCAGGCGTCAAACGTCCGGACAATGTCAAGCGAGCCCGAAGTAACCTACAACAAATCCGGTTGGCACGTTCCGAGCAAGCATAGCAGTGCGGCCCCAACCCCAACCCCTGCCAAATGGCGATACTGGTACCACGCGTACATAATTACGCCTTAGAGATACCATGGGCATAAGGGGAGGGGCACAACAACGGCACGCCCAGAATGCGGCTCAACCGCACTAAGGGGCTCCCTATTTTGTCGTTTTCCTTTTTACACACTTTCAGGACCCAACTATTCAGAAGGCCTGTCCGGCAATACACTCGCCGAACCCACGATGCAACAGCCAGGGAGAGAGCGAGCCACGTCAAAAGTCCAGGTGGTCTCTATAACGAGTTTAATACATGTTTTACTTACAATCCCGCAGCTTGCCCCTGGAGGGGAACATGTCAAATACTCCCATCTCTTGCTTACCACACTTCTTGTATCGTTCTGCTTTCGCAGCAACCCTTTTTTAATAAACAATATAAAGCTCTTACATATTATTGTACTTATCTATTTTTTATATACAAATATGTTTAGTCATGACATTCTGCAACCGTACACTTTGGTGCGGACAATACACCAGGGGCTTACAACACCCCATAACATGGTGTGAGAAGACCGAACACTCTCACGAGTGCGGCACCCCGAACTTATAGCACTATATGCATCGGCTCTGAATCATGTCTTTGGTCAATAGTTGGGTTTGCCCGGCTCCCATGTTTTGGTACCTTATGTTCCGCATTGTTGGCTAAGGTAGCGCTGGGAGAACTACTGCGATTGTGCCCCAGTTGAGCTGGGCTAACACCTCAGTAGAGCTTTCATGATAGTGCGAGAGACCGGTAGCTGTTCGCGAGGTTTTTTCGAGTCCTTAAAGACTTATGCCGCTTCGAACGAGGAACCGGACTTATCCGGCCTAGGCGTGGATAGCACCCCGAACTCGGTCTTCCGAATACTAGGGGCTTCGCTGAAATTTAAAATTATAGAATTCTATGGCTAAGTGAGAGTGATAAAGCATTATAAGTCCGACGGCCTGGTTCGTTGTGCTGAACGCCTCCCTAGATGGACCCAAGAATGGGAACAAGAGCGCTCAGGTTTATCCCGAACACCCCAGCACTCGTGGCATGGGATTCGAAGCCGACGACTTGCATCTCTCAGATTTGATAAACGGCCGCACAGAAGGTAATATTTTAAATTAACAAGCGTTGCTTAACGCATATGAACAAAGCTTCAGTGTACAGGATAACAAATGCGAGTCTACTCAAAAATTACATCTTTGGAGCACTCATCCGCTATACGGCGGGCACCCTTCAGAAAGCCATTATAATACATCTCAGGCGTACGATACTCCTTGCCCGGCGGTGGCGCGTCCGTCAACAGCTTCTCCGCGTCTAGCTTGCCCCAGTGCACCTTAGCACGGGCAAGGGCCCGACGGGCACCTTCAATACAAACGGAGCACTTGACGACCTCAATCCACGGACACGCGTCCACCAGCCGCCGCACCAGACCGAAGTAGCTCCCAGACATGACTTCTCCAGGCCACAGCCGAGCTATGAGGCCCTTCATGGCCTGTTCGGCCACCTTGTGGAGCTCGACCAGCTGCTTCAGCTAGTCGCTCAGGGGCACCGGATGTTCGGCCTCGGCATACTGAGACCAGAACACTTTTTCCGTCGAGCTCCCCTCTTCGGCTCGGTAGTATGCGGCGGCATCAGACACACTACGGGGCAGATCGGCCAATGCTCCTGGAGAGCTCCGGATTTGGGTAAGTAGCAGATAATTAACTTTTATATTTTTGCTTTGCATAAAGAATGCCTTACCCGCCGCTATCTTCTTCATCGCCTCGATCTCCTGAAGGGCCTTCTGGGCTTCGGCCTTAGCGGTCTTGGCACTCTCAAGAGCCAAGGCAAGCTCGGACTCTCGAGTCTTCGAGTCACGCTCCAAACTCTCGTGTTTTTCCACGAGAGCCTGGAGCTCTTGCCGCACCTCCGCCACCCGCGCCTCCTGCTTCTCTTGCTCGGTGAGCTCCAAGGCCGCACTCTTTTCGGCCTTGGAGACAGCCTCCTTCAGGGTCGCCACCTCGGTCGTGGCTCCTGCAACATTAACGTTGGTCCTGTTATTATTTTGCAACCAAGTATTTCTATATACATTTACAGGAGGTACTATGTACCCTCTTTATCCTCGAGCTGCTTCTTGGCACGGTCGAGCTTGCTCTCGGACCGCTCGAGGCTTTCCTTCAATGCATTGACCTCCGAAGTCAGTGCGCCAGAGGTCAGCAGTGCAGCCTGCATTCCCATATTGACATATTTCTATTAGACTCCTGTGTATATCTTTTTAGATCCTCAGCCCGGCTTTTCTTTCCGAACACCGAACTAAGCATCAGGGGCTACTGTCTATGCGGTAATATTTTTTATATGTTTTTGAACACATACCTCAAAGCCAGTTAACAGGCTTGTACACGCTTCCGTCAGCCCGCTCTTGGCGGACTGAACCTTCTGAATCACCGCACTCATAACAGTGCGGTGTTCCTCGTCGATGGAGGCGCCGTCAAGCGCCTCCAGCAAATTGTCCGGCGCCTCCGGATGGATGGAAGTTGCCGGCGTCGTAGGCTTGCCCTTCTTATGAAGGCGCCACCTGTCAGACTCTGGAACCGCTGATGGTTCCGGAGCAGTGTCCGGCCCGGGGCCGGACTTAGATCCCTCCGGGGCTTTACCCCCTTCGGGCCTGGAGTCTGGGAGATCGCCTTGCGGCGCCTCTAGGACCACCTCCTCCTAGTTTAGTCCCTTTTGGGACCCCACCTCGGTGTCGTCCGCAGGGAGCGGGGAGGAGGCCGTCGGAAGCGAAGCGCTGTTCACATCCGACGAATTCAGGGAGACGCTCGACGAATCACCGAGCTGAGCTCTGGGCGGACTGCATGATTAAAATGCGGCGTTAGACATTACCAAATAATGGAAGAGCGCCATGAGTCATTCGGGTAACCGGACACTTACGACTTTGCCAGGGGCTTGACCCTAGATGGCCATTCCTCCCCGCCGTCTTCGGCATCAGAGGCGTAGTCCGGCAGATGGGTCTTCCCCTTCTTGGACCCTTCGGCCTCCCCAGTTGGGGTGGCCTTCCTTTTCTTTCCTCCCCCCGTTGGAGGGGGAGAGGCTTCTTCTTCTCCTTCCTCCTCCTTGTCTTCCGAAGCGGAGGGCGTGTTGGGGTTGTCGGGCGATGAATCCGACACCACCGGGCGCCGGGAACTCTTTCGGGTCCCCGTGGCCTTCTCCTTGGACTGCTTCTCCGGCACCACGTGAGGTGCCGGAACCAGTAGCTTTGCTAAGCGTGCGTCTGCTGGGCCTTCAGGCAAAGGGGCCGGACAGTCAAACTGTCCGGATGTCCTCTTCTAGTCCTGTCAAAGGAACGGGAGTTTAGATCCCACATAAAGTCACACTATGAAATTCGGGTATCCCGTAAGGGACTAAATGTAAGCTTACTTCGGAGACTTGACGTTTGGCGCAGAATCCGCGATCCTCGGTGATGGGAGGGGAGACCTCAGAACTCTTGAAAAGCACCCTCTAGGCATCCTCGTGCTTCGTTTCGAAGAGCCGGGATAGAGTCTGGTGCTGGGCTAGGTCGAACTCCCACAAATTGAAGTCCCGTCGTTGACACGGGAGGATCCGGCGGAAGAGCATGACCTGGACTACGTTAACAAGCTTGACCTTCTTGGTCACCAGGTATCGGACGCAGGTTTGGAGTCCGGTCACCTCTTCCGGATTTCCCCATGACAGGCCCGTCTCTTTCCAAGATGTGAGCCGGGTGGGGATGCCGGATCGAAATTCGGGGGCCGCTGCCCACTTAGGGTCACGCGGCTCGGTGATATAGAACCACCCCGATTGCCACCCTTTGATGGTTTCCACGAAGGCACCCTCGAGCCAAGTGACGTTGGCCATCTTGCCCACCATAGCACCTCCGCATTCTGCTTGTCGGCCTTTCACAACCTTCGGCTTGACGCTGAAGATCTTCAGCCATAGGCCAAAGTGAGGCTGGATGCGGAAGAAGGCCTCACACACGACGATAAACGCCGAGATATTGAGGATGAAGTTCGGGGCCAGATCGTGGAAGTCCAGGACGTAGTAGAACATGAGCCCCCGGACAAACGGGTGAAGAGGAAAACCCAGTCCGCGGAGGAAATGGGGAAGAAAAACAACCCTCTCATGGGGCCTGGGGGTGGGGATGAGTTGCCCCACATCTGGAAGCCGGTGCGCGATGTCGTCAGACAAGTATCTGGCCTTCCTCAGCTTTTTGATTTGCCCCTCCGTGACGGAGGAGGCCATCCATCTACCTCCCGCTCCGGACATGATTGGAGTAGGTTGAGGTGGGAAATGCAGGCTTGGGCGTTGGAGCTCGAGTGCGCAGGGACGAATAAGCAGAAGAGGAAGAAGGCGTGAATGGAAGGGGCGGATTCTTATCCCCTTATATGGGCGGCCAAAACTACGAGCCCCCCACCGGCCTAATAAAACTCGCTTATCTCCCAAGCGCCGCGGTTAATGGCGGGTTGGGTTACCCACGCCCGTATTGATGAGAATCCCGGAATAAGGGGACACGATCTCTGCTTTGACAAGACGTGCCAAGGAAACCACCTCGCTAAACGCGCTGAGGTGGAACAGTAAAATGGATAAAAGCTTGGGCGTGGCATGATGTCACACCACGGAATATGTCAGCAGATCCGATTGATGCAAATATTATTCTCTCTACGGTGGAATGTGGAACTTATTTTGCAGAGCCGGACACTACCCTAGTGTTCAACATCTTCTATGGAATATTCGGAGGAGGAACCCGCCTTGCAATGCCGAAGACAACTTGCGCGCCGGACTCGTCGTCATCGAAGCCTGGTTCAGGGGCTACTGAGGGAGTCCTGGATTAGGGGGTGTCCGGATGGCCGGACTAAGACCTTTGGCCGGACTCCCGGACTATGAAGATACAAGATCGAAGACTCCGTCCCGTGTCTGGATAGGAATTTCCTTGGCGTGGAAGGCAAGCTTGGCGATACGATATGAAGATCTCCTCCCATTGTAACTGACTTTGTGTAACCCTAGCCCTCTCCGGTGTCTATATAAACCGGAGAGTTTTAGTCCATAGGACGAACAACAATCATACCATAGGCTAGCTTCTAGGGTTTAGCCACTCCGATCTCGTGGTAGATCTACTCTTGTACTACCCATATCATCAATATTAATCAAGGAAGAGTAGGGTTTTACCTCCATCGAGAGGGCCCGAACCTGGGTAAAAACATCGTGTCCCTTGTCTCCTGTTACCATCCGCCTAGACACACAGTTCGGGACCCCCTACCCGAGATCCGCCGGTTTTGACACCGACAGTGCCCCAAAGTTTCTACCGGAGAGTCAAGAACGTGTGCCAACCCCTATGCATAGGTTCATGGGCAGAACCCGCAAGTTGGTCACCAAAACATACATCAAGTGGCACATGATATCCCATTGTTACCACAGATAAGCACGACAAGACATACATCAAGTGTTCTCATAAAAGACTCAATCTGATAAGATAACTTCAAAGGGGAAAACTCAATTCATCATAAGAGAGTAGAGGGGGAGAAACATCATAAGATCCAACTATAATAGAAAAGCTCAGGATACATCAAGATCGTGCCATAGAGGGAACACGAGAGAGAACACGAGAGAGAACACGAGAGAGAGAGAGAGATCAAACACATAGCTACTGGTACATACCCTCAGCCTCGAGGGTGAACTACTCCCTCCTCATCATGGATAGTGCCGGGATGATGAAGATGGCCACCGGTGAAGGATCCCCCCTCCAGCAGGGTGCTGGAACAGGGTCCTGATTGACTTTTGGTGGCTACAGAGGCTTGCGGTGGTGGAACTCCCGATCTATCTTGATTTTCAATGGTTTTAGGGTACGTAGGCTTATATAGGCGAAAGAAGTCGGTCGGGGGGTGCTCGAGGGGCCCATGAGACAGGGGGCGCGCCCAGTAGGGGGGCGCGCCCCCCTATCTCCTGGGCTCCTCGAGTATCTTCTGACGTGAACTCCGAGTCTCCAGGATGATAATCTTCCAAAAAATCACGTTGCCGAAGGTTTCTTTCCGTTTGGACTCCGTTTGATATTCCTTTTCTTTGAAATACTGAAACAGGCAATAAAACAGCAATATGGGCTGGGCCTCCGGTTAATAGGTTAGTCCCAAAAGTAATATAAAAGTGTATAATAAAGCCCATAATCATTCAAAATAGATAATATAATAGCATGGAACAATCAAAAATTATAGATACGTTGGAGACGTATCAAGCATCCCCAAGCTTAATTCCTGCTCGTCCTCGAGTAGGTAAATGATAAAAACAGAATTTTTGATGTGGAATGCTACCTAGCATAATTATCAATGTAATTTCCTTTATTGTGGTATGAATGTTCAGATCCAAATGATTCAAGATAAAAGCTTATAAAACATAAAAATAATAATACTTCGAAGCATACTAACAAATAATCATGTCCTATCAAAATAGCATAGCCAAAGAAAGCTTATCCCTACAAAATCATATAGTTAGGCCATGCTTCATCTCCATTACACAAAATACTCCCATCATGCACAACCCCGATGACGAGCCGAGCAATTGTTTCATACTTTTTAGCGCGCTTCATCTTTTTTCAACTCTTACGCAATACATGAGCGCAAGCCATGGACATAGCACTATGGTGGTCTATGGTGGTGGTTGTGAGGACAAAAGGGAGAAGATAGTCTCATATCAACTAGGCGTATCAACGGGCTATGGAGATGCCCATTGATAGATATCAATGTGAGTGAGTAGGGATTGCCATGCAACGGAGGCACTAAAGCTATAAATGTATGAAAGCTCAACAAAAGAAACTAAGTGGGTGTGCATCCAACTTGCTTCCTCATGAAGACCTAGGGCATTTTGAGGAAGCCCATCATTGGAATATACAAGCCAAGTTCTATAATAAAAAATTCCCACTAGTATATGAAAGTGACAACATAGGAGACTCTCTATCATGAAGATCATGGTGCTATTTTGAAGCACAAGTGTGGAAAAGAGATAGTAGCAATTGTCCCTTCTCTCTTTTTCTCTCATTTTCTTTTTTTTCTTTTTTTTCTTTCTCTTTTTTTCTTTTTTTTCTTTTCTTTTTTTCTTTTTGGTGGGCTTCTTTGGCCTCTTTTATTTTTATAAAGTCCGAAGTCTCATCCCGACTTGTGGGGGAATCATAGTCTTCATCATCCTTTCCTCACTGGGACAATGCTCTAATAATGAAGATCATCACACTTTTATGGATTTACAACTCAAGAATTACAACTCAAAGCTAGAACAAGATATGACTCTATATGAATGCCTCCGGCGGTGTACCGGGATATGCAATGAATCAAGAGCGACATGTATGAAAATTATGAAGGTGGCCTTGCCACAAATACGATGTCAACTACATGATCATGCAAAAAGCAATATGATAATGATGTCATAACAAACGGAACGCTGGAAAGTTGCATGGCAATATATCTCGTAATGGCTATGTAAATGCCATAATAGGTAGGTATGGTGGCTGTTTTGAGGAAGGTAAATAATGGGTTCAATACCGGCGAAAGTTGCGTAGCATAAAAGAGGCTAGCAAAGTGGAAGGATGAGTGTGCGTATATCCATGGACTCACATTAGTCATAAAGAATTCATATACTTATTGCAAAAGTCTACTTAGCCCTCGAAGCAAAGTACTACTATGCATGCCCCAAGAGGGATGGATTGGAAGGAAAAGACCATCGCTCGTCCCCGACTGCCACTCATAAGGAAAACAATCAAAAGGGTACCTCATGCAACAAATTTGTCAGACAACTTTTACCATACGTGCATGCTACGGGACTTTCCAACTTCAACAAAAGTATTTCTAAATTTCATAATTATCCACTAGCATGACCCTAACATTACTACCTTTATATCTCAAAACATTTATCAAGCAACAAATTGATCATAGCATCCAATTCACTTCCTATGATAGTTTTCATTCAAATTACCATTCTGTTTAAGACTCTCAAAATAATATAAGTGAAGCATGAGAGTCTAGCAATTTCTTCAAAATATAACCACCGACGTGCTCTAAAAGATATAAGTGAAGCACTAGAGCAACTGACAAACTACTTCGAAAGATATAAGTGAAGATCAATGAGTAGTCAAATAATTGTGCAACTATGTGAAGACTCTCTAACATTTAATAATTTAAGATCTTGGTATTTTATTCAAGCAGCAAGCAAAACAAAATAAAATGACATTGCAAGGATAGCACAACTCATGTGAAGAAGCAAAAACCTAGGCTCAACCGATACTAACCGATGATTGTTTAAGAAGAAAGGTGGGATTGCTAATGGGGCATCCCCAAGCTTAGATGCTTGAGACTTCTTGAAACATTATCTTGGGGTGCCTTGGGCATCCCCAAGCTTTTTGTATCTCCTTAATTCCTCTCATATCATGGTTTCTATTTTTATCAAAAGCTTCATCCACAACAAACTCAACAAGAACTCGTGAGATAGGTTAGTATAAACCAATGCAAAACCTTATCATTTTCTACTGTAACAAATCACTAAAATTATTATTCAACATTGCATACTAAATGTCTCTGCATATTTAATACCCCTATCCTCAAATAGAATCATTAAACAAGCAAGCATATGCAAACAATGCAACCATAACAGCAATCTGCCAAAACAGTACAGTCTGTAAAGAATGCAAGAGTATCAATACTTCCCTGACTCCAAAAATTATGAGAGAACATTCCAACTGTAATAAATTTATCAGATCTCAATATGCAAAAAGATTCAACAATATACCATTCTCTGACTTTTCTAGGGAATTTTTGCAACAGCGGTAAACTTTCTGTTTTCAAACAGCAACATGTATACTAGCAAAATAAGCATGGCAAAGGCTATCCTTGACTTTTTTATTCAAAACAAAGATGCAAAACATTAATCTAAATAACAGCAAGAAAATACTAACAAAATAAAATGACGCTCCAAGCAAAACACATATCATGTGGCGAATAAAAATATAGCTCCAAGTAAAGTTACCGATGAACGAAGACGAAAGAGGGGATGCCTTCCGGGGCATCCCCAAGCTTAGGCTCTTGGTTATCCTTGGATATTACCTTGGGGTGCCTTGGGCATCCCCAAGCTTAGTCTATTGCCACTCCTTATTCCATAGTCCATCGAATCTTTTACCCAAAACTTGAAAACTTCAACCACACAAAACTCAAAACAAAACTCGTAAGCTCCGTTAGTATAAGAAAATAAATCACCACTTAGGTACTGTAATGAACTCATTATAAATTCATATTGTTGTAATATCTACTGTATTCTAACTTCTCTATGGTTCATACCCTTACATACTAGCCATAGATTCATCAAAATAAGCAAACAACACAATGAAAACAGAATCTGTCAAAAATAGAACAGTCTGTAGTAATCTGAATCAAACGTATACTTCTGGAACCCCAAAAATTATGAAATAAACTGTTGGACCTGAGGAATTTGTCTATTAATCATCTTCAAAAAGAATCAACCTCAAAGCACTCTCCAGTAAAAAATGGCAGCTATTCTCATGAGCGCAAAAGTTTCTGTTTTTTACAGCAAGATCATAAAGACTTCACCCAAGTCTTCCCAAAGGCTCTACTTGGCACTTTATTGAAACAAAAGCTATAAAACATGATTACTACAGTAGCATAATCATGTGGACACACAAAAACAGTAAGGGTAAATATTGGGTTGTCTCCCAACAAGCGCTTTTCTTAAATGCCTTTCTAGCTAGGCATGATGATGGCAATGATGCTCACATAAAGGATAAGAATTGAAACATAACGGGAGCATCATGAAGCATATGACTAGCACATTTAAGCCTAACCCGCTTCCTATGCATAGGGATTTTGTGAGCAAACAACTTATGGGAACAATAATCGACTAGCATAGGAAGGTAAAACAAGCATAGCTTCAAAATTTTCAACACATAGAGAGGAAACTTGATATTATTGCAATTCCTACAAGCATATGTTCCTCCCTCATAATAATTTTCAGTAGCATCATGAATGAATTCAACAATATAACCAGCACCTAAAGCATTCTTTTCATGGTCTGCAAGCATAGAAAATTTACTACTCTCCACATAAGCAAAATTCTTCTCATTCGGAATAGTGGGAGTATCATAAGAGACTTGAACACTAAAAATTGTTTACACATTAAAAGAGTAATGTTCATAAAAAGGGTAATCATAATCATGACAAGTTTTATAAATATAATCATCACTACTTTTTATAGCATAAGTTTCATCACAATAATCATCATAAGTAGCAATTTTGTTCTCATCATAATTGATTGAAACCTCTTCCAAGATAGTGGAATCATCAATAAATAAATTGAAACTCTTCCAAATCCACTTTCATAAATATTATAAGATTCAACATCCTCCAAAATAGTGGGATCACTACTTCCTAAAGTTAACACTCTTCCAAACCCACTTTCATCAATATAATCATCATAAATAGGAGGCATGCTATCATCAAAATAAATTTTCTCATCAAAACTTGGGAGACTAAAAATATCATATTCATCAAACATAGCTTCCCCAAGCTTGTGGCTTTGCATATTATTAGCATCATGGATATTCAAGGAATTCATCTAACAACATTGCAATCATGCTCATCATTCAAAGATTTAGTACTAAACATTCTAATGCATTCTTTTTCTAGCACTTGAGCACAATTTTCCTTTCCATCATTCTCACTAAAGATATTAAAAAGATGAAGCGTATGACACAAACTCAATTCCATTTTTTTGTAGTTTTCTTTTATAGATTAAACTAGTGATAAAACAAGAAAATAAAAGACTCAATTGCAAGATCTAAAGATATACCTTCAAGCACTCAGCGCGCCAAAAAAAGAGCTTAGTTGACGGGGTGTGAGTACCGTTTACCTAGCCTCCCCGGCAACAGCGCCAGAAATTAGCTTGATGTCTACTACACAACCTTCTTCTTGTAGACATTGTTGGGCCTACAAGTGCACAGGTTTGTAGGACAGTAGCAAATTTCCCTCAAGTGGATGACCTAAGGTTTATCAATCCGTAGGAGGCATAGGATGAAGATGGTCTCTCTCAAACAACCCTGCAACCAAATAACAAAGAGTCTCTTGTGTGCCCAACACACCCAATACAATGGTAGATTGTATAGGTGCACTAGTTCGGCGAAGAGATGGTGATACAAGTGCAAAATAGATAGTAGATAAAGGTATTTGTAATCTGAAATTATAAAAACAGCAAGGTAACTCATGGCAAAAGTGAGCGTAAACGGTATTGCAATGGTAGGAAACAAGGCCTAGGGTTCATACTTTCACTAGTGCAAGTTCTCTCAACAATAATAACATAGATAGATCATATAACAATCCCTCAACATGCAACAAAGAGCCACTCCAAAGACACTAATAGCGGAGAACAAATGAAGAGATTATGGTAGGGTACAAAACCACATCAAAGTTATTCTTTCGGATCAATCTATTCAAGAGTTCGTACTAGAATAACACCTTAAGACAAAAATCAACCAAAACCCTAATGTCACCTAGATACTCCATTGTCACCTCAAATATCGGTGGGAATGATTATACGATATGCATCACACAATCTCAGATTCATCTATTCAACCAACACAAATTACTTCAAAGAGTGCCCCAAAGTTTCTACCGGAGAGTCAAGAACGTGTGCCAACCCCTATGCATAGGTTCATGGGCGGAACCCGCAAGTTGGTCACCAAAACATACATCAAGTGGCACATGATATCCCATTGTCACCACAGATAAGCACGGCAAGACATACATCAAGTGTTCTCATAAAAGACTCAACCCGATAATATAACTTCAAAGGGGAAAACTCAATTCATCACAAGAGAGTAGAGGGGGAGAAACATCATAAGATCCAACTATAATAGCAAAGCTCGGGATACATCAAGATCGTGCCATAGAGGGAACACGAGAGAGAACATGAGAGAGAGAGAGATCGATCAAACACATAGCTACTGGTACATACCCTCAGCCTCAAGGGTGAACTACTCCCTCCTCGTCATGGATAGCGCCAGGATGATGAAGATGGCCACTGGTGAAGGATCCCCCTCCGGCAGGGTGCCGGGAAGGGCTCCCGAGAGGTTTTTGGTGGCTATAGAGGCTTGCGGCGGCGGAACTCCCGATCTATCTTTATTTTCGATGGTTTTAGGGTACGTAGGCTTATATAGGCGAAAGAAGTCGGTCGGGGGGTGCTCAAGGGGCCCACAAGACAGGGGGGGCGCGCCCAGTAGGGGGGGCTATCTCCTGGGCTCCTCGAGTATCTTCTGACGTGAACTCCAAGTCTCCAGGATGATAATCTTCCAAAAAATCACGTTGCCGAAGGTTTCATTCCATTTGGACTCCATTTGATATTCCTTTTCTTCGAAATACTGAAACAAGCAATAAAACAGCAATATGGGCTGGGCCTCCGGTTAATAGGTTAGTCCAAAAAGTAATATAAAAGTGTATAATAAAGCCCATAATCATTCAAAACAGATAATATAATAGCATGGAACAATAAAAAATTATAGATACGTTGGAGACATATCAGAGACACACAACTTAGGGTCAGTGTACTATCTGTTGTCTAGTTTGGCCACAATGAATACAATCTTGAGGCACACTATGTTGCCCAAATCTGGAGATCACAGGATGATCAGAGGCCATTCCATCAACTTGCTATAGCTGTTTGATGTGCCACAGAAATTCAAAGTCATGAGTTTGATTATTGAGACAATCAAGAGAACAGCTGCTGACCAGAAGAGATCATGCGGGTATGCTCCACACATACAAATGCTCATAAATTCCAAGATGGGCACAAGTGTATATCTATTGGACAAAGAGCACCTTCCCTTGTTGCTTGACTTTGAGGACAACACAATTGTCATGGATGCTAAAGATCCCACATCTGTAGAGGCTCAAGAGAAGAAGGAAAGAGCAAAAGCTGAGAAGGCAGCCAAGATGCCAAGAGCTGAAGAAGCTTCACAGGTTTTCCTCAAGTCAAATCAAGATCAACTTGGATATCTTATTCAAGCCACTCTGAGGATTGAGAAAGGACTGGCCACCCAGACTCAGAATCAAGAGAGCCTGGAGAGGATCATTGAAACAAAATTCTATGATCTTGACTTGAAGGTGACAGAAATTCAAACAACAGTTGAGCAGCTCCAGGAAGAAGCAGAAGAGAGGAATGGGAAAGAAACCACTGAAGTATTTCAGAGAGTGATGACCCACAAGTGTAGGGGATCTATCGTAGTCCTTTCGATAAGTAAGAGTGTCGAACCCAACGAGGAGCAGAAGGAAATGACAAGCGGTTTATAGTAAGGTATTCTCTGCAAGCACTGAAATTATCGGTTACACATAGTTTTGTGATAAGGTAATTTCTAACGGGTAACAAGCAATGAAATAAATAAGGTGCAGAAAGATGGCCCAATCCTTTTTGTAGCAAAGGACAAGCCTGGACAAGTTCTTATATGAGAAAAGCGCTCCCGAGGACACATGGGAATTATCGTCAAGCTAGTTTTCATCACGCTCATATGATTCACGTTTGTTACTTTGATAATTTGATATGTGGGTGGATCGGTGCTTGGGTACTGCCCTTCCTTGGACAAGCATCCCACTTATGATTAACCCCTATTGCAAGCATCCGCAACTACAAAAGAAATATTAAGGTAAACCTAACCATAGCATGAAACATATGGATCCAAATCAGCCTCTTACGAAGCAACGCATAAACTAGGGTTTAAGCTTCTGTCACTCTAGCAACCCATCATCTACTTATTAGTTCCCAATGCCTTCCTCTAGGCCCAAACAATGGTGAAGTGTCATGTAGTCGAGTTCACATAACACCACTAGAGGAGAGACAACATACATCTCATCAAAATATTGAACGAATACCAAATTCACATGACTACTTATAGCAAGAGTTCTCCCATGTCCTCAGGAACAAATGTAACTACTCACAAATCATATTAATGTTCATAATCAGAGGGGTATTAATATGCATTAAGGATCTGAACATATGATATTCCACCAAATAAACCAACTAGCATCAACTACAAGGAGTAATCAACACTACTAGCAATCCACAGGTACCAATCTAAGGTTTTGGTACAAAGATTGGATACAAGAGATGAACTAGGGTTTGAGAGGAGATGGTGCTGGTGAAGATTTTGATGAAGATTGACCCCCTCCCGATGAGAGGATCGTTGGTGATGACAATGATGATGATTTCCCCCTCCTGGAGGGATGTTTCCCCGGCAGAACAGCTCCGCCGGAGCCCTAGATTGGTTCCGCCAAGGTTCCGCCTCGTGGCGGCGGAGTCTCGTCCCGTAAGCTTGCTTATGATTTTTTCAGGGTAAAAGACTTCATATAGCAGAAGATGGCCACCGGAGGGCTGCCAGGGGGCCAACGAGGCAGGGGGCGCGCCCCCACCCTTGCGGACAGGGTGTGGGCCCCTAACGTTGATTCTTTCGCCAGTATTTTTTATTAATTCCAAAAATGACTTTCTTGGAGTTTCAGGACTTTTGGAGCTGTGCAGAATAGGTTTCTAATATTTGCTCCTTTTCCAGCCCAGAATCGCAGCTGCGGGCATTCTCCCTCTTCATGTAAACCTTGTAAAATAAGAGAGAATAAGCATAAGTATTGTGATATATCATGTAATAACAGCCCATAATGCAATAAATATCAATGTAGAAGCATGATGCAAAATGGACGTATCAACCCCCCAAGCTTAGACCTCGCTTGTCCTCAAGCGGAAGCCGATATCGAAAAGTATGTCCACATGTTTAGAGATAGAGGTGTCGATAAAATAAAATACGGACATGAAGGCATCATGATGATTCTTATAACAGCAACATATATATATATATATATATATATATATATATATATATATATATATATCTTGTCATATGATTACTTATGCTAAAGTAACAATTTATTCACAATGTCAAGTATGAATCAGAAACTTCATTAAAAACTAACACACTATAATCTTGGTCATTGAAGCAATTGCAATTTATCATAACATCGGAAAGAGTCAATATAAGAGCTTTTTAGCAAGTCCACATACTCAACT
>NC_041385.1:640937020-640952734 GCF_002162155.2 Triticum dicoccoides | reverse complement strand
GGATCTTTCCAACACAAGGTGCTTGCCAAAGGATAAAACATAAAAAGGAAAGGTGAAGATCACCATGACTCTTGCATAATGTATAAGACAAAAATAAAAGATAGGCCCTTCGCAAAGGGAAGCCGAGGTTGTCATGTGCTCTATGGTTGGATGCACGAAATCTTAATGCAAAAGAACGTCACTTTATATTGCCACTTGTGATAGAGACCTTTATTATGCAGTCTGTCGCTTTTATTATTTCCATATCACAAGATCGTATAAAGCTTATTTTCTCCACACTAATAAGTCATATATATTTAGAGAACAATTTTTATTGCATGCAACATGACAACTTACTTGAAGGATCTTACTCAATCCATAGGTAGGTATGGTGGACTCTCATGGCAACACTAGGTTTAAGGATATTTTGGAAGCACAAGTAATATCTCTACTTGGTGCAAGGAATTTGGCTAGCATGAGGGGGAAAGGCAAGCTCAGCATGTTGGATGATCCATGACAATATACTTTATTTCGGAGATAAGAAAACATAACCCGTTATGTTGTCTTCCTTGTCCAACATCAACTCTTTAGCATGTCATATTTTAATGAGTGCTCACAATCATAAAAGATGTCCAAGATAGTATATTTGTATGCGAGAACCTATCTTTCTTTATTACTTCCTATTAATTGCAACGATGACCAAAACTATGTTTGCCAACTCTCAACAACTTTTATTCATCATACTATTTATGTGTGAAGTAATCACTCTCCATAAGATCAATATGATCTCTTTATTTATTTTTATTATTTCTTTATTTTATTCCCTCAAGATCATAGCAAAACAGCAAAGCCCTTGACTCAACACTAATCTTTATTATATATAGCTCAAGGACTCGATTACATAAGGGATCATAAAGCAAAACTCAAAACTAAATCGTACCAGAACTTTATTCTACTAGATCAAGATATTTCTAAAAGGATCGAACTAAGTAAAATGGTAAAGATAGGAGTGTGATGGTGATACGATACCGGGGCACCTCCCCCAAGCTTGGCAGTTTCCAAGGGGAGTGCCTATACCCATGTGATTATGTCTCCTTTGCTGGTGAAGAGGGTGGTGATGATGATGGATAGTCGCACATCGAGCGTAGGAGCTCTTCCAATTTGCGGATAATGCCCTTGAGTGCGATGATATGATCCTTCAACAAAATATTTTCACGTGTGAGATACTTGTTTTGTATGTGAGCTAACTCAATCATCTTGAAAGCTTCAATCTCAGTTGGTGTAAAGAGGTTGGGAAGAGGTTGGATGTCTTCTTCTTCTCCCATCGGGGCTTGATCCTCCATAACCTTCTAGATCCTATCCTCCTTGTTGATCTCCCCGGGTTCTTCTCTCTTCAGCTCCATCTTCATCAGCCAAGCATCCTTGCCTTCATTGTTGGAGGAGGGTGACGACATGATGCCTAGCCTTGACAAATCTGACAGAAAACAGCTCGAAACAAAGACAGAGGATATTTGCGTGACACGGTGGTCAAAACCTTCGGGAGATTATATAATGAATTTTTACTGACCAAAAGAAGTATCGTGCAAGAAAACGGAGTCCGGAGAGCACACGAGGTGCCCACGAGGCAGGGGGCGCGCCCAAGGGGGTAGGGCGCACCCTCCACCCTCGTGGACGCCTCGTGTCCTTCCCGAACTACTTCTTATTTTCCTATTTTCTTAAGTATTCCGAAATGGAGAAAGATTGTTGTTAGAACTGTTTTGGAGTCGGTTTACTTACCGTGCCATGTACCTATTCCTTTTCAGAGTCTAAAACATTCTGGAAAGTGTCCCTTATGTATTCCTCCGGGGTTATGGTTTCAATAACATTAGTTTCAACATTTATTGGATTACCTGAGATATAATGTTTGATTCTTTGACCGTTCACCACCTTCGGATTCGTGCCTTCGAAGTTGTTAATTTTTATGGCACCGGAACGATAGGCTTCCTCGATAACGTAAGGGCCTTCCCATTTAGAGAGAAGTTTTCCTGCAAAAAATCTTAAACGAGAGTTGAAAAGCAACACATAATCACCTACATTAAACTTTTTGTATCCTTTTGTCATGCCATCTTTTAACTTTTTCCTTAAACAGTTTGGCATTCTCATAGGCTTGAGTTCTCCATTCATCAAGTGAGCTAATGTCAAATAACCTCTTCTCACCGGTAAGTTTGAAATCATAATTGAGCTCTTTAATAGCCCAATATGCCTTATGTTCTAGTTCAAGAGGTAAGTGACATGCCTTTCCATAAACCATTTTATATGGAGACATATCCATAGGATTTTTATATGCAGTTTTGTAAGGCCATAATGCATCATCAAGTTTCTTGGACCATTTTTTTCTAGATCTATTAACAGTCTTTTGCAAAATTAATTTAAGCTCTCTGTTACTCAACTCTACTTGGCCACTAGACTGTGGGTGATAAGGAGATGCAGTTCTATGATTAACATCATACTTAGCAAGCATTTTATGAAAAGCACCGTGAATAAAATGTGAACCACCATCAGTCATTAAGTATCTAGGGACTCCAAACCTCAGAAAAATAACTTATTTAAGCATCTTAATAGAGGTGTTATGATCAGCACTACTAGTTGGAATAGCTTCTACCCACTTAGTAACATAATCAACAGCAACTAAAATATGTGTATACCCATTAGAGGAAGGAAATGGTCCCATATAATCAAAGCCCAAAACATCAGATGGTTCAATAACAAGAGAATAGTTCATAGGCATTTCTTGACGTCTACTAATATTACCAATTCTTTGACATTCATCACAAGACAAGACAAACTTACGGGCATCCTTGAAGAGAGTAGGCCAATAAAAACCAGATTGCAATACCTTATGTGCAGTTCTATCTCCAGCATGGTGTCCTCCATATGCCTCGGAGTGACACTTGCATAGGATCTGTTCCTGTTCATTCTTGGGTACACAACGTCTAATAACACCATCTACTCCTTCTTTATAAAGGTGTGGGTCATCCCAGAAGTAATGTCTTAAATCATAGAAAAACTTTTTCTTGTGCTGGTATGTAAAACTAGGTGGTATGAATTTAGCAACAATGTAATTATCATAATCAGCATACCATGGAGCAGTACAAGAAGCATTTATGACAGCTAATTGTTCATTAGGAAAGCTATCATCAATAGGTAGTGGGTCATCAAGAACATTCTCTAATCTAGACAAATTGTCTGCAATGGGGTTCTCAGCTCCCTTTCTATCAATAATATGTAAATCAAATTCTTGTAGCAAGAGAACCCGTCTAATAAGTCTAGGTTTAGCATCTTTCTTTTCCATAAGATATTTAATAGCAGCATGATCTGTGTGAATAGTTACTTTAGAATCAACAATATAAGGTCTAAACTTATCACAAGCAAATACAACTGCTAGAAATTCTTTTTCAGCAGTAGCATAATTTCTCTGAGCATTGTCTAGAGTTTTACTAGCATATTGAATAACATTTAGTTTCTTATCAACTCTTTGTCCTAGAACAGCACCTACAGCATAATCACTAGCATCAAATATAATTTCAAAGGGTAAATTCCAATCAGGTGGCTGGACAATAGGTGCAGAAATCAAAGCTTTCTTAAGTATTTCAAATGCTTATACACAATCATCATCGAAGACAAAAGGAATATCTTTTTGTAATAAATTGGTCAGAGGCCTAGAAAATTTAGAGAAGTCTTTAATGAACCTCCTATAAAAACTGGCATGACCAAGGAAACTTATTATACCTTTAATGTCCTTGGGACACGACATCTTTTCAATAGCATCAACTTTAGCTTTATCAACTTCAATACCTCTTTCATAAATTTTGTGCTCCAAGACAATGCATTCATTAACCATAAAGTGGCACTTCTCCCAACTCATGACAAGACTAGTGTCTTCGCATCTCTGCAAAACTCGATCAAGGTTGCTTAAGCAATCATCAAAAGAAGATCCATAAACGGAGAAATCATCCATGAAAACTTCACAAATCTTTTCACAGAAGTCAGAGAATATAGCCATCATGCATTTTTGAAAGGTAGCAGGTGCATTACATAAACCAAAAGGCATACTTCTATTGGAAAAAGTACCAAAAGGGCAAGTGAAAGTGGTCTTTTCTTGATCCTCTGCTGACACAGGTATTTGAGAGAAACCAGAGTAACCATCTAGAAAGCAAAAATGTGTATGTTTGGATAATCTTTCTAGCATTTGATCAATCAAAGGTAAAGGGTAATGATCCTTTTTAGTAGCTTTATTTAATTTGTGGAAATCAATTACCATCATATAACATGTAACAATTCTTTGTGGGATCAATTCATCTTTATCATCAGGAACCACAGTAATACCTCCCTTCTTAGGGACACAATGGACAGGACTTACCCACTGTCTATCAGCAACGGGATAAATTATACCTGCCTCTAGGAGCTTTAGTATTTCCTTTCTTACCACTTCCTTCATATTAGGATTTAATCGTCGTTGGTGATCAATAACTGGTTTGGCGTCTTCCTCCAATTTTATTTTGTGTTGACATAGAGTGGGACTAATGCCCTTAAGATCATCAAGAGTATATCCAATAGCAGCACGGTGCTTCTTTAGAGTTTTCAATAATCTCTCCTCTTCCTGCTCTGAAAGGTTAGCACTAATAATAACAGGATATATTTTCTTTTCATCAAGATAAGCATATTTAAGAGTATCAGGTAATGGTTTAAGCTCGAACACGGGATCACCCTTGGGTGGTGGAGGACCCCTAGAATTTCAACCGGCAAGTTGTGTTTTAAAATAGGTCCATGTTTAAAGAATACTTCATCTATTTCCCTTCTTTCATTCATGAACATATCATTTTCATGGTCTAGCAAATATTGTTCTAAAGGATCATTAGGAGGCACGGCAATAGAAGCAAGACCAATAATTTCATCCTTACTAGGCAATTCTTTATCATGGGGTTGCCTATGAAATTTAGCAAAATTAAACTCATGAGACATATCATCCAAACCAATTGTAACAATATCCTTTTCACAATCTATCCTAGCATTAACAGTATTCAATAAGAGTCTACAAAATATAATAGGATAAAAGCTATGGACAACCAAGAACAAGAAAATCAGCGGGATATTTAACTTTCCCACACAAGACTTCAACATATCTAACAATCCCAACTGGTGAAATAGTATCTCTATTGGCAAGCTTGATTGTGACATCTATTTCTTCTAGCTCAGTTGGTGCAATATCATGCATAATTTCTGTATAGAAGGAATACGGTATTGCACTAGCACTAGCACCCATATCACATAAGCCATGATAACAATGATCTCCTATTTTAACAGAAATAACATGCATGCCTACAATGGGTTTATGTTTATTCTTAGAATCGGGTCTAGCAATTCTAGCAGCTTCATCACAGAAGTAAATAACATGCCCATCAATATTATCAGCCAAGAGATCTTTAACCATAGCAATACTAGGTTCAACTTTAATTTTCTCAGGTGGTGTAGGTGTTTTAGTATTACTCTTATGAACTACAGTTGAAGCTTTAGCATGATCTTTTATCCTAAAGGGGAAAGGGAGTTTCTCAATATAAGTAGTAGGGATAATAGGATCATTATAAGTGATAGTCTTTTCTTCAACTTTAATAGGTGCAACTACTTTTACTTCAGTGGGAGGATTATATTTAAACCACTTCTCCTTAGGGAGGTCAACATGAGTAGCAAATGATTCACAGAAAGAAGCTACTATCTTAGAGTCAAGTCCATATTTAGTGCTAAACTCACGGAAGACATTGGTATCCATAAAAGATTTAACACAATCAAACTTAGGTGTCATACCTGACTCCTTACCTTCGTTGACTCCTTATATATGTAATTACAATCACGATGAACAAGATGCATAGGATAAAACTTCTGATGAAATTCCAATTTCAGTCGGTTGTAGTTCCATGATCCCATATCATCACATAGCCTAAACCATGTCAATGCCTCTCCCTTCAAAGATAAAGGGAAGACCTTATTCTTGATAACATCCTCGGGCATACCTGCAAGCTTAAATAATCCACAAACTTCATCCATATAGATTAGGTGTAGGTCAGGATGTAATGTTCCATCTCCTGTAAAAGGATTAGCTAACAGTTTCTCTACCATACCCGAAGGAATTTCAAAGTAAACATTTTCAGTAGGTTCAGTAGGTTGAGGAGCAACTCTTTGCTCTACTAGTCGGGGTGAAGATACCCCGAACAAGCCCCTCAAAGGATTATGTTCCATAGTAACAAGTGACAGTAAATTTCAGCACACTATATAAATTTTTCCTTACCAAGTTCCACTTACCAAAGGCGCTTCACTCCCCGGCAACAGCGCCAGAAAAGAGTCTTGATGACCCACAAGTGTAGGGGATCTATCATAGTCCTTCGATAAGTAAGAGTGTCGAACCCAACAAGGAGCAGAAGGAAATGACAAGCGGTTTTCGGTAAGGTATTCTCTGCAAGCACTGAAATTATCGGTAACAGATAGTTTTGTGATAAGGTAATTTGTAACGGGTAACAAGCAATGAAAGTAAATAAGGTGCAGCAATATGGCCCAATCCTTTTTGTAGCAAAGGTCAAGCCTGGACAAGTTCTTATATGAGAAAAGCGCTCCCGAGGACACATGGGAATTATCATCAAGCTAGTTTTCATCACGCTCATATGATTCACGTTCGTTACTTTGATAATTTGGTATGTGGGTGGACTGGTGCTTGGGTACTGCCCTTCCTTGGACAAGCATCTCACTTATAATTAACCCCTATTGCAAGCATCCGCAACTACAAAAGAAGTATTAAGGTAAACCTAACCATAGCATGAAACATATGGATCCAAATCAGCCCCTTACGAAGCAACGCATAAACTAGGTTTTAAGCTTCTGTCACTCTAACAACCCATCATCTACTTATTAGTTCCCAATGCCTTACTCTAGGCCCAAACAATGGTGAAGTGTCATGTAGTCGACGTTCACATAATACCACTAGAGGAGAGACAACATACATCTCATCAAAATATTGAACGAATACCAAATTCACATGACTACTTATAGCAAGACTTCTCCCATGTCCTCAGGAACAAATGTAACTACTCACAAATCATATTCATGTTCATAATCAGAGGGGTATTAATATGCATTAAGGATCTGAACATATAATCTTCCACAAATAAACCGACTAGCATCAACTACAAGGAGTAATCAACACTACTAGCAACGCACAGGTACCAATCTGAGGTTTTGGTACAAAGATTGGACACAACAGATGAACTAGGGTTTGAGAGGAGATGGTGCTGGTGAAGATGTTGATGAAGATTGACCCCCTCCCGATGAGAGGATCATTGGTGATGATGATGATGATGATTTCCCCCTCTCGGAGGGATGTTTCCCTGGCAGACAGCTCCGCCGAAGCCCTAGATTGGTTCCGCCAAGGTTCCGCCTCCTGGCGGTGGAGTCTCGTCCCGTAAGCTTTCTTATGATTTTTTTAGGGTAAAAGACTTCATATAGCAGAAGATGGCCACCGGAGGGCTGCCAGGGGGCCCACGAGGCAGGGGGCACGCCCCCCACCCTTGTGGACAGGGTGTGGACCCCCTAACGCTGATTCTTTCGCTAGTATTTTTTATTAATTCCAAAAATGACTTTCATGGAGTTTCAGGACTTTTGGAGCTGTGCAGAATAGGTCTGTAATATTTGCTCCTTTTCCAGCCCAGAATCCCAGTTGCCGGCATTCTCCCTCTTCATGTAAACCTTGTAAAATAAGAGAGAATAGGCATAAGTATTGTGATATATCATGTAATAACAGCCCATAATGCAATAAATATCAATGTAGAACAATGATGCAAAATGGACGTACCAGAGAGTACCTAGACACGGAGGTCTGCAGCAGTGCCAGTGCTAGACACTAGAGCTACAATATCAGCACCTGCAGCCACAGTTCAGTCTCCCACTTGCACTAGAGTCAATAATCTAGTTCACATCGCCATGTGATTTAACACCAATAGTTCACATCGTCATGTGATTAACACCCATAGTTCACATCTCCGTGTGACCAACACCCAAAGGGTTTACTAGAGTCAATAATCTAGTTCACATCACCATGTGATTAACACCCAAAGAGTACTATGGTGTGATCATGTTTTGCTTGTGAGAGAAGTTTAGTCAACGGGTCTGCCACATTCAGATCCGTATGTATTTTGCAAATTTCTATGTCTACAATGCTCTGCATGTAGCTACTCTAGCTAATTGCTCCCACGTTCAATACGTATCTAGACTGAGACTTAGAGTCATCTAGATCAGTGCAAAAGCTTGCATCAACATAACTCTTTACGATGAACTCTTTATCACCTCCATAACCGAGAAACATTTCTTTAGTCCACTTTAAGGTAACTAAGGATAATTTTGACCGATGTCCAGTGATCTCTCCTGGATCACCAGTGTACCCTAATATGTCTCCAACATATCTATAATTTTTTATTGTTCCATGCTATTGTATTATCTATCTTGGGTGTTTTATATGCATTTATATGCTATTTTAAATGATTTTTGGGACTAACCTATTAACCTAGAGCCCAGTGCTAGTTTCTGTTTTTTCCTTGTTTTTGAGTATCATAGAGAAGGAAAACAAACGGAGTCCAATTGACCTGAAAATTTACAGAGATTATTTTTGGATCAGAAGAAGCCCACGGAGCATCAGAGATGGACCAGAAGAGTCCTGAGGCCACCACTAGGGTGGAGGGCGCGCCCTACCCCCTAGGCGCGCCCCCTACCTCGCGGCTGCCTCGTGGACCCCCCTAACTTGTTTCCGACGCCAAAACCTCTTATATATCCCCAAACTTCCAGAACAGAACCAAGATTAGGAGTTCTGTTGCCGCAAGTCTCCGGAACCATGAAAAACCAGTCGGGACCCTGTTCCGGCACCCTAGCAAAGGGGGGTTCCATCACCGGTGCCATCTTCATCATCCCGGTGCTCTCCATGACGAGGAGGGAGTAGTTCACCCTTGGGCCTGAGGGTATGTACGAGTAGCTATGTGTTTGATCTCTCTCTCTCATGTTCTTGATTTGGCACGATCTTGATGTACCGCGAGCTTTGCTACTATAGTTGGATCTTATGATTTTTCTCCCCCTCTACCTTCTTGTAATGGATTGAGTTTTCCCTTTGAAGTTATCTTATCGGATTGAGTCTTTAAGGATTTGAGAACACTTGATGTATGTCTTGCATGTGCTTATCTGTGGTGACAATGGGATATTCACGTGATCTAGTTGATGTATGTTTTGGTGATCAACTTGCGGGTTCAGTGACCTTGTGAACTTATGCATAGGGGTTGGCACACGTTTTCGTCTTGACTCTCTGGTAGAAACTTTGGGGCACTCTATGAAGTTCTTTGTGTTGGTTTGAATAGATGAATCTGAGATTGTGTGATGCATATCGTATAATCAAACCCGCGAATACTTGAGGTGACATTGGAGGATCTAGGTGACATTAGGGTTTTGGTTGATGTGTGTCTTAAGGTGTTATTTTACTACGAACTCTAGGGTTGTTTGTGACACTTATAGGAATAGCCCAATGGATTGATCGGAAAGAATAACTTTGAGGTGGTTTCATACCCTACAATAATCTCCTCGTTTGTTCTCCGCTAGTGACTTTGGAGTGACTCTTTGTTGCACATTGAGGGATTGTTATATGATCAAATTGTGTTATCGTTGTTGAGAGAACTTGCACTAGTGAAAGTATGAACCCTAGGCCTTGTTTCCAAGCATTGCAATTCCATTTTTGCTCACTTTTGTTACTAGTTACCTTGCTGTTTTTATAATTTCCGATTACAAAAACTTATATCTACCATCCATATTGCACTTGTATCACCATCTCTTCGCCGAACTAGTGCACCTATACAATTTACTATTGTATTGAATGTGTTGGGGACACAAGAGACTCTTTGTTATTTGGTTGCAGGGTTGTTTGAGAGAGACCATCTTCATCCTACGCCTCCCACGGATTGATAAACTTTAGGTCATCCACTTGAGGGAAATTTGCTACTGTCCTACAAACCTCTGCACTTGGAGGCCCAACAACGTCTACAAAAAGAAGGTTGCGCAGTAGACATCAAGCTCTTTTCTGGCGCTGTTGCCGGGGAGGTGAGTGGTTGAAGGTATATCTTTAGGTCTTGCAATTGAATCTTTTAGTTTCTTGTTTTATCACTAGTTTAGTCTATAAAAGAAAACTACAAAAAATGGAATTGAGGTTGCCTCATATGCTTCATCTTTTTAATGTCTTTCATGAAAATAAGGATTCCGATAATTGTGCTCAATTGCTAGAGGAAGCATGCCATAAAATGTTTAGCATAAAATATGTGAATGATGAACATGATTGCAATGTTGTTAGTATGAACTCTTTGAATATCCATAGTAGTAATGATGATTGCACTAGTCATGATAAAGATGTCTCCTATAAGCATGTCAACTTTTGTGGAGTGCATAGAGTTTGCAAGTACACACCAAATAGGGAAGATAGATTTTGCAAGAGGCATAAGTATTTAGAAACTAAATGGTTGCAAGAGAGGCTAGATGTTTGTGCTGAAAATTTAAATTTTCTTCGCCATCCTTGTGAACTTTGCAATGAACGTGGTCATTTAAATCTCCAATGCAAATTGTTTCATGATCGAATCGTGTCCAAAAATTGTGATGACTTGATTTCCCTTGCGCATCATAATGAACTTAGTTTGCTTCTGGGTTATGAAGAAATGAAACATAGAACTAAGGATACTCCAGAATTTGTCCTTGAGAAAGTTCTTGATTTTGATCTAGAGGAAATTTGTATGTATTGTGCGATGAATTGCATTGAAAATCCTTATATTTCCAATTACATAAAGACAAGAAAAAAATAGAAGATGAAGAGAATAGTAATGAAAGGGAAGAGGTTTCCCAATATCCTCCTATTCTTTCTTGTGATGGATCAGGTAACAAGGAGGAGCTTTATATTCAACCAATCTCATTAATAAGGAGCTCCAAAAAGAGGATTAAACCCACACATGATGTGAAGAAGAAGAAAAAAGACTGAGGAGCAAAGGTAAAAAGGTATCCCTCCCAAATGATGTTGCTCCTACTATTGTTATGGCTATTACTCATTGTGATGATTATGATTGGGAAAGTAATGATATTTGTTTTAATCTTGAGAATCTTTTTGGCATCAACTTAGAAAATTGCGATGATAATAATTGATATACTATTGGTGATATCCATATTATTAATGATGAGAGTGACTATGCTTATGATATGCAAAGGCCCAAGCTTGGGGATGCTATGTTTAATGAGAATGACATGTTTGAGAATTTATTTGCTGCAATTAATGTTTGTCCCAAGCTTGGGGATGCTATGTTTAAGAAATATGATTTTTTAGCCTCCCAAGTTTTGATATGCAAATTTATTATGATGATAGCATGCCTCCTATATATGATGATTATATTGGTGAAAGTGGGTTTGGAAGAGTGTCAACTTTAGGAAGTAATGATCCCACTATTTTGGAGGGTGTTGAATCTTATTGTGCAAATTATGAAAGTGGATTTGTAGAGGTCATGACTTTATTTAGTAATGATTCCACTATCTTGGAAGAGGTTTCAATTGATCTTGATGAGAAAAAAGTTGCTACTTATGATGATTATTGTGATGACACTTATGTTATAAAAAGTAGTGATGGTTATATTTATAAAACTTGTCATGATTATGATTACCCTTTTTCTGAATATTACTCTTTTAATGTGGAAACAATTTATAGTATTTGAGTTTCTTAAGATACTTCCACCATTCCGAATGAGAAGAAATTTGCTTATGTGGAGAGTAATAAAAATTACATGCTTATGTATCATGAAAATAATGCTTTATGTGATGGTTATATTGTTGAATTCATTCATGATGCTACTGAAAATTATTATGAGGGAGGAGTATATGCTTGTAGGAATTGCAATAATATCAAGTTTCCTCTCTATGTGCTTAAAGTTTTGAAGTTATGCTTGTTTTGCCTTCCTATGCTAGTTGATTCTTGTTCCCATAAGTTGTTTGCTCACAAAATACCTATGCATAGGAAGTGGGTTAGACTTAAATGTGCTAGTCATATTCTTCATAATGCTCTCATTATATTTCAATTCTTATCTTTCATGTGAGCATCATTGAAATCATCATTCCTAGCTAAAAGACATTAAAGAAAAGCGCTTGTTGGGAGACAACCCAACATTTACCCCTACTATTTTTGTGTGTCCACATGATTATTCTACTATAGTAATATTGTTTTATAGCTTTTTCAATAAAGTGCCAAGTAAAACCTTTGGGATAGTGTGGATGATAGTTGACTTGATTTTGTGCAAAAACAGAAACTTTTACGCTCAGTCCAGGAAATATGAAAATTCACTGGAACGTGCTTTTGATATGAATATTTTACACAAGATTGATATACAAATTGTTTATGTTGTCCTAATTTTTCAGAATTTTTGGAGTTACATAAGTATGGAAAGTTTCCAGATTACTACAGACTGTTATGTTTTTGACATATTCCGTTTTCTATGTGTTGTTTGCTTATTTTGATGAATCCATGAGTAGTATCGGAGGGTATGAACCATGGAGAAGTTGTAATACAGCAGATATAACACCAATATGAATTTAGAATGAGTTCACAACAGTACCTAAGTGGTGATTTTATTTTCTTATACTAACGGAGCTTACGAGTTTTCTGTTGAGTTTTGTGTTGTGAAGTTTTCAAGTTTTGGGTAAAGACTCGATTGACTATGGAATAAGGAGTGGCAAGAGCCTAAGCTTTGGGATTCCCAAGGCACCCCAAGGTAATATTCAAGGACAACCAAGAGCCTAAGCCTGGGGATGCCTCGGATGGCATCCCCTATTTCGTCTTCGCTCATGAGTAACTTTACTTGGAGCTATATTTTTATTCACCACATGATATGTGTTTTGCTTGGAGAGTCATTTTATTTTATTTTGTTTTGCTTGTTGTTTGAATAATATCCCAAGATTTGAAATTCTTAAATGTTAGAGAGTCTTCACATGGTTACATAATTATTCGACTACTCATTGATCTTCACTTATATCTATTGGAGTAGTTTGTCATTTGCTCTAGTGCTTCACATATATCTTTTTAGAGCACGGTGGTGGTTTTATTTTATAGAAATTGATGAACTCTCATGCTTAACTTATATTATTTTGAGAGTCTTAAACAGCATGGTAATTTGCTTTGGTTATGAATTTAGTCCTAATATGATGGGCATCCAAGAGGGATATAATAAAAACTTTCATATAAAGTGCATTGAATACTATGAGAAGTTTGATTCCTTATGATTGTTTTGAGATATGAGGATGGTGGTATTAGAGTCATGCTAGTGAGTAATTGTGAATTTGAGAAATACTTGTGTTGAAGTTTGTGATTCCCATAGCATGCACGTATGGTGAACCGTTATGTGATCAAGTCGGAGCATGATTTATTTATTGATTGGCTTCCTTATGAGTGGTGGTCGGGGACGAGCGATGGTCTTTTCCTACCAATCTATCCCCCTAGGAGCATGCGCGTAGTGCTTTGTTTCGATGACTAATAGATTTTTGCAATAAGTATGTGAGTTCTTTATGACTAATTTTGAGCCCATGGATTATACGCACTCTCACCCTTCCACCATTGCTAGCCTCTCTAGTACCGTGCAACTTTCGCCGGTACCATACACCCACCATATACCACTAGTAGAAAAGGGGGCAATGGTCCAGGCCGGGCCAGCCCATTAGTCCCGGTTCAGTCCAGAACCGGGACCAATGGTGGCATTGGACCCGGTTCGTGAGCCCCGGGGGGCGGCCGAGCCACGTGGGCCATTGGTCCCGGTTCGTCTGGACCTTTTGGTGCCGGTTGGTGGGACGAACCGGGACCAATGGGCCTCGCTCCTGGCCCACCACCATTGGTCCCAGTTGGTGGGACGAACCGGGACCAAAGGCCGCCCATTAGTCCCGGTTGGTGGCACGAACCGAGACTAAAGGGTTGGTCCTCATTGCGGTCAGAGTTTAGTCCCACCTCGCCAACCGAAGGGCGCTCACACCCGTTTATAAGCCCCTCCCTCTTTGCCTTGTTGAGCTCCTCTCAAAGTGAAAATAGATGCCCTTATACAGGGAATTTGACCTAAATTCATATTGAATTTCTCTGAAGTTAGTAGAAATTTATTATGAATTTAGATCTAATTTTCTCTATAAGTGCATCTATGCTCTTTTTTTTAGTAAAGTTAATCACAACTATTTTTTCTTCTATTTATTTATGAGTAATTTTTTATATAGTTTTTTTTCTTTTCTGCTATATTTATTTTTTTCTATTTATTTCTGAGTTGTAATAAGTCTTTAAAAATAAAAAGAGGCGCAATGCTCATTAATTAGCTTCAAGCCTTTCGGAATAGTATAAACTGCACTGCACATAGCTCCGTGTAGTCTACCCTATTCCTCAAGGCTTAAAGCTAAGCAACATGCAAGTTAGCATTGAGCCTCTTCTGCATCGTCTCTGCACTCGGGGCTTATAAACCGCTGCGAGTGCCTCTCGCTTGGCGAGGTGGGACTAAAAAACAGCTGCAGAAAGAATCAACTAAAAACCCTTTTACCGGTTCATGGCACGAACCGGTACTAAAAGGTGCTCGTGGGGCACCAGCCTTAAAACCTGTACCAAATAAAATGCCTTTGTAACAGCCTTAGAACTAGTACTGAAGGAATCAACTAAAAAGCTTTTATAAACCTCTAGTATTATTGAAACTAAAATTATATAGAATTTTGTTACAAACTTTAATAGCAAAAAGGATTATCATAAAAGAAAATAAATAAGTAACTAGAATTCTGTTCAAAACATTAAAAGCAAAAAGAATTATCATAAAAGAAAATAAATAAGTAATTAGAATTCTGTTCAAAACATTAAAAACAAAAAGAATTATCATAAAAGAACATAAATAAGTAATTAGAATTTTGTTACAAACTTTAATAGCAAAAAAATTTATCATAAAAGAAAATAAATAAGTAATTAGAAAGATTATAATTAATCTGAGCTAAAAGAAAAAAATTAAAAAAAGCAAAAATCAAAAGAAAATAAATAATTCAAAGCATAAAATAAAATAAATAAAATAAAAAAAGTGCTACCTAAAGGGCTACCACGGCCTGAATACGACTAGAAACCCAACAATGGGCCAGGATTCAGGCCCGCAACAGGCCCAATAGGCCCACAGGCACATATAGTGAGTTTAGGCCCGTAAGCCTGCTTTTGAGAGGAGCTCGAGAGGGCAGCGGGACTGGGGCTTATAAACCACTCTCGAGCTCCCTCAGCTAGCGAGGTGGGACTAAACTTTCATGCCGCGACGCCTGCAGCACAGGGCCTTTAGTCCCGGTTAGTGGCACCAACCGGAACTAAAGAGATGCATTGGTACCGGTTCGTGGCACCAACCGGTACCAATGCCCCCCCCCCTTTAGTCCCGGTTGGTGCCTCCAACCAGGACTAAAGGCCTCTGCTTCCCGCCCTTTGGGCTGCTGAAAAGAGGCCTTTGGTCCCGGTTGGAGGCACCAACTGGGACTAAAGGGGGGCATTGGTCCCGGTTGGTGCCACAAACTGGGACCAATGCCTTTGCTATATAAGTAGCACTTAGGAAAATTTCAGAAACCGCCCATCCCCACTTCAATCTCTTCTCCAGCCTGCTCTCCCCCGACGGCGGC
>NC_041385.1:640872915-640936484 GCF_002162155.2 Triticum dicoccoides | reverse complement strand
AATTAATTTGTTCATATTGTGTTAGATTTTTTTATGATTTTTTCTGTTGTAATTTAGATGTCAACTTTTTATGATTTTTTCTGTTGTAATTTAGATGTCAATTTTTTCATATTGTGTAAGTAATTTAGATGTCAAATTTTTTTATGATTTTTTTCTGTTCATAGAATTTTTATGATTTTTTTCTTTTCTAATTTTGTTCATAGAATTTTAATGATTTTTTTGTTCATAGTATTTTCTTTGTCAATTTATTGTGTTTGTATAGGAAAATTAGTTAGAAAAATAATAGAACTATAGTTAAACTAGTTTTTTTTAGTAAGTACTACTTTATTTATTTATAGTAAGTGCTTAGTAGTTGAACTAGTTGATTTAATTAATAAAACTACTTTATTTAACTATATATAGAAGTAGTTCCCGCATCGACGTTGACGATGCCTATCCCGCATCCTCGTCGTCGTCGACTCGGCGGTGGTGGAGGCTTGCTTGATCAGGGTCATGTTCGGGACTGGGCTCCGCCGGGCTGGTATTGGGAGGTGCTACCTTCTGGGGGACGTAGGTTGGTGAGGAGGCAGCCCGTTGTTGACCCGATCCTTGTTTGGTGGCGGTCGCGTGGGCCAGTGACGGTGCCGAGGCTTCCGGACACCGCGGAGGTGGTACGTCACCGTGTCAGCGAGGAGGACAAGCACGTCCGTCGCTACATGGTTGCGTTGGAGGGCAGGTTCGACAATACCTGGCAGGTTCTTCAGGGATCTCACTGGAGCTATGATCCTGTGATACTTCCTTATCTTTGGGTGTCCACCGCCCGCGACGATACTGTTGGGGAATGTAGCAGAAATTCAAAATTTTCCTACGTGTCACCAAGATCTATCTATGGAGAAACCAGCAACGTGGGGAAGGAGAGTGCACCCACATACCCTTGTAGATCGTTAAGCGGAAGCGTTCAAGAGAACGGGGTTGAAGGAGTCATACTCGTCGTGATTCAAATCACCGGAGATCCTAGTGCCAAACGGGCGGCACCTCCGCGTTCAACACACGTACAGCCCGATGACGTCTCCCATGCCTTGATCCAACAAGGAGAGAGGGAGAGGTTGAGGAAGACTCCATCCAGCAGCAGCACAACGGCGTGGTGGTGGTGGAGGAGCGTGGCTAGAAGAGGAGGAAGAAGAGACGCAGGGCTGCACCAATGAGAGATCGAATCGCGTGTTATGGGCAGCCCTATGCCTCACTATTTATAGGGGAGAGGGAGGAGGGTGCGCCAACCTCTAGGGTTCCCACCCCTAGGGGGGGCGGCAGCCCTAGATGGCAAAGGGGTGGCGGCCAAGAGGGGAGAGGAGAGGGAGGCGCACCAATATGGGCCCTAAGGCCCATATCCCCTTAGGGTTTGCCCCCTTTCCACCTCTTAGGCGCCATGGGCCCTTGTGGGAGGCGCACCAGCCCACTAAGGGGCTGGTCCCTCACCACTCTTGGCCCATGCAAGCCTCCGGGGTTGGTGGCCCCACTTGGTGGACCCCCGGGACCCTCCCGGTGGTCCCGGTACGTTACCGATAAAACCCGAAACTTTTCCGGTGACCAAAACAGGACTTCCCATATATAAATCTTTACCTCCGGACCATTCTGGAACTCCTCGTGACGTCCGGGATCTCATCCGGGACTCCGAACAACATTCGGTAACCACATACAAACTTCCTTTATAACCCTAGCGTCATCGAACCTTAAGTGTGTAGACCCTACGGGTTCGGGAGACATGCAGACATGACCGAGACGTTCTCCGATCAATAACCAACAGCAGGATCTGGATACCCATGTTGGCTCCCACATGTTCCACGATGATCTCATCGGATGAACCACGATGTCAAGGACTTAATCAATCCCGTATGCAATTCCCTTTGTCTAGCGGTATTGTACTTGCCCGAGATTCGATCGTCGATATACCGATACCTTGTTCAATCTCGTTACCGGCAAGTCTCTTTACTCGTTCCGTAACACATCATCCCGTGATCAACCCCTTGGTCACATTGTGCACATTATGATGATGTCCTACCGAGTGGGCCCAGAGATACCTCTCCGTTTACACGGAGTGACAAATCCCAGTCTCGATTCGTGCCAACCCAACAGACACTTTCGGAGATACTTGTAATGCACCTTTATAGCCACCCAGTTACGTTGTGACATTTGGTACACCCAAAGCATTCCTACGGTATCCGGGAGTTGCACAATCTCATGGTCTAAGGAAAAGATACTTGACATTAGAAAAGCTTTAGCATACGAACTACACGATCTGTGCTAGGCTTAGGATTGGGTCTTGTCCATCACATCATTCTCCTAATGACGTGATCCCGTTATCAACGACATCCAATGTCCATAGCCAGGAAACCATGACTATCTGTTGATCACAACGAGCTAGTCAACTAGAGGCTCACTAGGGACATATTGTGGTCTATGTGTTCACACGTGTATTACGATTTCCGGATAATACAGTTATAGCATGAATAAAAGACTATTATCATGAACAAAGAAATATAATAATAACACTTTTATTATTGCCTCTAGGGCATATTTCCAACAGTATCCCACTTGCACTAGAGTCAATAATCTAGTTCACATCGCCATGTGATTAACACTCACAGGTCACATCGCCATGTGACCAACATCCAAAGAGTTTACTAGTGTCACTAAACTAGTTCACATCATCATGTGATTAAGACTCAATGAGTTCAGGGGTTTGATCATGTTTTGCTTGCAAGAGAGGTTTTAGTCAATGGGTCTGAACCTTTCAGATCCGTGTGTGCTTTACAAATCTTTATGTCATCTCCTAGATGCAGCTACCACGCTCTATTTGGAGCCATTCCAAATAACTGTTCTACTTGGAGCTATTCTAAATTGTTGCTCCATTATACGTATCCGGTATCTCTACTCAGAGCTATCCGGATAGGTGCTGAGCTTGCATCGTCGTAACTCTTTACGTCGAACTCTTTATCACCTCCATAACCGAGAAAATTCCTTAGTCCACTAGTTACTAAGGATAACTTTGACCGCTGTACTATGATCCATTCTTGGATCACTCTTGTACCCCTTGATTGACTCATGGCAAGGCACACTTCAGGTGCGGTACACAGCATAGCATACTGTAGAGCCTATGTCTTAAGCATAGGGGACGACCTTCGTCCTTTCTCTCTATTCTGCCGTGGTCGAGCTTTAAGTCTTAACTTCATACCTTACAACTCAGGCAAGAACTCCTTCTTTGACTGATCCATCTTGAACACCTTCAAGATCATGTCAAGGTATATGCTCATTTTGAAAGTATTATTAAGCATTTTGATCTATCCTTATAGATCTCGATGCTCAATGTTCAAGTAGCTTAATCCAGGTTTTCTATTGAAAAACACCTTTCAAATAACCCTATATGCTTTCTAGAAATTCTACATCATTTCTGATCAACATATACTCATCAGAAATTCTATAGTGCTCCCACTCACTTCTTTGGAAATACAAGTTTCTCATAAAACTTTGTACAAACGCAAAATCTTTGATCATCTCATCAAAGTGTACATTCCAACTCCGAGATGCTTACTCTAGTCCTTAGAAGGATCGCTGGTGCTAGCATACCTTTTAGCATCCTTAGGATCGACAAAACTTTTCTGATTGTATCACATACAACCTTTCCTTACGAAAACTGGTAAGGAAACTCGTCTTGACATCCATCTGCCAGATTTCATAAATGCAGCTTATGCTAACATGATTCCGACGGACTTAAGCATCGCTACGGATGAGAAAATCTCATCGTAGTCAACTCCTTGAACTTGTGAAAAAACTTTTCGCCACAAGTCGAGCTTCATAGATGGTGACATTACCATCCACGTCCGTCTTCTTCTTAAAGATCCATTTATCTCAATGGCTTGCCGATCATCGGGCAAGTCCACTAAAGTCCATGCTTTGTACTGATACATGGATCCTATCTCGGATTTCATGGCTTCTAACCATTTGTTGGAATTTGGGCCCACCGTCGCTTCTCCATAGCTCGTAGGTTCATTGTTGTCTAGCAACATGACCTTCAAGACAGGATTACTGTACCACTCTGAAGTAGTATGTATCCTTGTCACCCTACGAGGTACGGTAGTGACTTGATCCGAAACTTCATGATCACTATCATAAGCTTCTACTTCAATTGGTGTAGGTGCCACAGGAACAACTTCCTGTGCCCTGCTACACACTTGTTGAAGTGATGGTTCAATAACCTCATCAAGTCTCCACCATCCTCCCACTCAACTCTTTCGAGAGAAACCTTTCCTCGAGAAAGGACCCGATTCAAGAAACAATCCATATTGCTTTCGGATCTGAATTAGGAGGTATACCCAACTGTTTTGGGTGTCCTATGAAGATGCATTTTATCCGCTTTGGGTTCGAGCTTATCAACCTGAAACTTTTTCACATAAGCGTTGCAGCCCCAAACCTTTAAGAAATGACAGCATAGGTTTCTCTAAACCGGTGTCATCTCAACGGAATTACGTGGTACCCTATTAAAATGAGTGTGGTTGTCTCTAATGCCTAAGCCATGAACGATAGTGGTAATTTGATAAGAGAAATCATGGTACGCATCATATCCAATAGGGTGCAACTATGATGTTCGGACATACCATCACACTATGGTGGTCCAAGCGGTATTAATTGTGAAACAATTTCCACAATGTCTTAATTGTGTGCCAAAACTCGTAACTCAGATATTCATCTCTATGATCATATCATAGACATTATATCCTCTTGTCACAATGATCTTCTACTTCACTCTGAAATTACTTGAACCATTCAATAATTCAGACTTGTGTTTCATCAAGTAAATATTCTCAACATCTACTCGAATCATCTGTGAAGTAAGAACATAACGATATTCACTGCATGCCTCAGCACTCATTGGACTGCACACATCAAAATGTGTTACTTCCAACAAGTTGCTATCTTGTTCCATCTTACTGAAAACGAGGCTTTTCAGTCATCTTGCCCATGTGGTATGATTTGCATATCTCAAGTGATTCAAAATCAAGTGAGTCCAAACGATCCATCTGCATGGAGTTTCTTCATGCGTATACACCAATAGACATGGTTCGCATGTCTCAAACTTTTCAAAAACGAGTGAGTCCAAAGATCCATCAACATGGAGCTTCTTCATGCGTTTTATACCAATATGACTTACATGGCAGTGCCACAAGTAAGTGGTACTATCATTACTATCTTATATCTTTTGGCATGAAAATGTGTATCACTACGATCGAGATTCAATAAACCATTCATTTTAGGTGCAAGACCATTGAAGGTATTATTCAAATAAATAGAGTAACTATTATTCTCCTTAAATGAATAACCGTATTGCAATAGACATAATCCAATCATGTCTATGCTCAACGCAAACACCAAATAACAATTATTTAGGTTTAACACCAATCTCGTTGGTAGAGGGAGCGTGCGATGCTTGATCACATCTAGCTTGGAAAAACTTCCAACACATATCGTCAGCTCACCTTTAGCTAGTCTCCGTTTACTCCGTAGCTTTTATTTCGAGTTACTAACACTTAGCAACCGAACCGATATCTAATACCCTGGTGCTACTAGGAGTACTAGTAAAGTACACATTAACATAATGTATATCCAATATACTTCTATCGACCTTGCCAGCCTTCTCATCTACCAAGTATCTAGGGTAATTCCGCTCTAGTGACTATTCCCCTTATCACAGAAGCACTTAGTCTCGGGTTTGGGTTCAACCTTGGGTTTCTTCACTAGAGCAGCAGCTGATTTGCCGTTTCATGAAGTATCCCTTCTTGCCCTTGCCCTTCTTGAAACTAGTGGTTTCACCAACCATCAACAATTGATGCTCCTTCTTGATTTCTACTTTCGCGGTGTCAAACATCGCGAGTACCTCAAGGATCACCATATCTATCCCTGATATATTATAGTTCATCACGAAGCTCTAGCAGCTTGGTGGCAATGTCTTTTGAGAAACATCACTATCTCATCTGGAAGATCAACTCCCACTCGATTCAAGTGATTGTTGCACTCAGACAATCTGAGCACAAGCTCAACAATTGAGCTTTTCTCCCTTAGTTTGCAGGCTAAGAAAATTGTCGGAGGTCTTATACCTCTTGACGTGGGCACCAGCCTAAAATCCCAATTTCAGCCCTCGAAACATCTCATATGTTCCGCGACGTTTCGAAAAACGTCTTTGGTGCCTCTACTTAAACCATTTAACTGAACTATCACGTAGTTATCAAAACGTGTATGTCCGATGTTCGCAACATCGACAAACGACGTTTGGGGTTCAGCACACTGAGCGGTGCACTAAGGACATAAGCTTTCTACTGTCCGCATAATCGCTACTGTCAACTTTCAACTATATTTTCTCTAGGAACATATCTAAAAAGTAGAACTATAGCGCGAGCTACGACATAATTTGCAAAAGGTCTTTTGACTATGTTCAGGATAATTAAGTTCATCTTATGAACTCCCACTCAGATAGACATCCCTCTGGTCATCTAAGTGATTACATGATCCGAGTCAACTAGGCCGTGTCCGATCATCAGGTGAGACGGACTAGTCATCATCGGTGAACATCTTCATGTTGATCGTATCTACTATACGACTCATGCTCGACCTTTCGGTCTCCGTGTTCCGAGGCCATGTCTGTACATGCTAGGCTCGTCAAGTTAACCCTAAGTGTTTTCGCTATGTAAAACTGTCTTACACCCGTTGTATGTGAACGTAAGAATCCATCACACCCGATCATCACGTGGTGCTTAGAAGCGACGAACTGTAGCAACGGTGCACAGTTAGGGGAGAACACTTCTTGAAATTGTTGTAAGGGATCATCTTATTTACTACCGTCGTTCTACGTAAACAAGATGCATAAACATGATAAACATCACATGCAATCAAATAGTGACATGATATGGCCAATATCATTTTGCTCCTTTTGATCTCCATCTTCGGGGCTCCATGATCATCATCTTCACCGGCATGACACCATGATCTCCATCATCATGATCTCCATCATCGTGTCTCCATGAAGTCGTCTCGCCAACTTATTACTTCTACTACTATGGCTACCGGTTAGCAATAAAGTAAAGTAATTACATGGTGTTGTTCAATGACACGCAGGTCATACAATAAATAAAGACAACTCCTATGGCTCCTGCCGGTTGTCATTCTCATCGACATGCAAGTCGTGAATCCTATTACAAGAACATGATCAATCTCATACATCACATATCATTCATCACATTCTGCTTGGCCATATCACATCACATAGCATACCCTGCAAAAACAAGTTAGACGTCCTCTAATTGTTGTTTGCATGTTTTACGTGGCTGCTATGGGTTTCTAGCAAGAACGTTTCTTACCTACACAAAACCACAACGTGATATGCCAATTGCTATTTACCCTTCATAAGGACCCTTTTCATCGAATCCGTTCCGACTAAAGTGGGAGAGACTGGCACCCGCTAGCCACCTTATGCACCAAGTGCATGTCAATCGGTGGAACCTGTCTCACGTAAGAGTACGTGTAAGGTCGGTCCGGGCCGCTTCATCCCACGATGCCGCCGAATCAAGATAAGACTAGTAACGGTAAGCATATTGAACAAAATCAACGCCCACAACTACTTTGTGTTCTACTCGTGCAAAGAATCTACGCAATAGACCTAGCTCATGATGCCACTGTTGGGGAACGTAGCAGAAATTCAAAATTTTCCTACGTGTCACCAAGATCTATCTATGGAGAAACCAGCAACGAGGGGAAGGAGAGTGCATCTACATACCCTTGTAGATTGTTAAGCGGAAGCGTTCAAGAGAACGGGGTTGAAGGAGTCGTACTCGTCGTGATTCAAATCACCGGAGATCCTAGTGCCGAACGGACGGCACCTCCGCGTTCAACACACGTACAGCCCGATGACGTCTCCCATGCCTTGATCCAGCAAGGAGAGAGGGAGAGGTTGAGGAAGACTCCATCCAGCAGCAGCACAACGGCGTGGTGGTGGTGGAGGAGCGTGGCTAGAAGAGGAGGAAGAAGAGACGCAGGGCTGCACCAACGAGAGATCGAATCGCGTGTTATGGGCAGCCCTATGCCTCACTATTTATAGGGGAGAGGGAGGAGGGTGCGCCCCCCTCTAGGGTTCCCACCCCTAGGGGGGCGGCAGCCCTAGATGGCAAAGGGGGTGGCGGCCAAGAGGGGAGAGGAGAGGGAGGCGCACCAATATGGGCCCTAAGGCCCATATCCCCTTAGGGTTTGCCCCCTTTCCACCTCTTAGGCGCCATGGGCCCTTGTGGGAGGCGCACCAGCCCACTAAGGGGCTGGTCCCTCACCACTCTTGGCCCATGCAAGCCTCCGGGGTTGGTGGCCCCACTTGGTGGACCCCCGGGACCCTCCCGGTGGTCCCGGTACGTTACCGATAAAACCCGAAACTTTTCCGGTGACCAAAACAGGACTTCCCATATATAAATCTTTACCTCCGGACCATTCCGGAACTCCTCGTGACATCCGGGATCTCATCCGGGACTCCGAACAACATTCGGTAACCACATACAAACTTCCTTTATAACCCTAGCGTCATCGAACCTTAAGTGTGTAGACCCTACGGGTTCGGGAGACATGCAGACATGACCGAGACGTTCTCCGGTCAATAACCAACAGCGGGATCTGGATACCCATGTTGGCTCCCACATGTTCCATGATGATCTCATCGGATGAACCACGATGTCAAGGACTTAATCAATCCCGTATGCAATTCCCTTTGTCTAGCGGTATTGTACTTGCCCGAGATTCGATCGTCGGTATACCGATACCTTGTTCAATCTCGTTACCGGCAAGTCTCTTTACTCGTTCTGTAAAACATCATCCCGTGATCAACCCCTTGGTCACATTGTGCAGATTATGATGATGCCCTACCGAGTGGGCCCAGAGATACCTCTCCGTTTACACGGAGTGACAAATCCCAGTCTCGATTCGTGCCAACCCAACAGACACTTTCGGAGATACCTGTAATGCACCTTTATAGCCACCCAGTTACGTTGTGACATTTGGTACACCCAAAGCATTCCTACGATATCCGGGAGTTGCACAATCTCATGGTCTAAGGAAAAGATACTTGACATTAGAAAAGCTTTAGCATACGAACTACACGATCTGTGCTAGGCTTAGGATTGGGTCTTGTCCATCACATCATTCTCCTAATGACGTGATCCCGTTATCAACGACATCCAATGTCCATAGCCAGGAAACCATGACTATCTGTTGATCACAACGAGCTAGTCAACTAGAGGCTCACTAGGGACATATTGTGGTCTATGTATTCACACGTGTATTACGATTTCCGGATAATACAGTTATAGCATGAATAAAAGACTATTATCATGAACAAAGAAATATAATAATAACACTTTTATTATTGCCTCTAGGGCATATTTCCAACAGATACCCGTCGGGTGCTACGGTTCTAGCTGTATTAATTAGCGATGCTATATGTATGATAGTATTTGAGGAGTATTCGACGATGTACGGACACAAGAGATGATGTACTTTTGGTTATAATTGAATGCATGCTAATTTGAATACTACTTTATTTTACGATTTGGTTTTTCTTATTGAATGCTCATATTGGAAAAGTACTCCTACTTTGAATGCTAAAATTGAAGAGCACTCTATGTAGAAATCTAGGATCCCCCTCCATCATCCACGCCGTCGTGGGGGTAGCTTCTCCTTCATTCCCGTGTGCTAGACAATTTATTGTAATAATGCACTCGGGAATGAAAGGAGGAGCTACGTACCATCACCGATTGTCAACCCGTGATTAATAATAATGATCTAATTTAGGTTTTTAGTATATATATTTAATATTTGAATTATGAACTTAGGCCGGAAATGTCGTACTCGGACGATGAAAACCGCCCGGGGGAGTGCGACTGGTGCCACGACGACCGAGGTATGTGCGACAGGTTCATTGAGCTGGACGAAGATCGGCGCTTCAGCATTAAGCTCGAGGAGACCTTCGATGTTCATACGGTACACAACGACGACAATAGTTTTTTTCATAATTAAGCACGAGTTCAACTATTTTAACGTGTATTTTTCATCTTTTCCAATTCGACTAGCTTATCCCATGCTATGCAAGACCCTATGTCTTGGAGAGGATGGGTTTTGAAGACCATGAAAGTATGGAAACCAAAAAAAATCTCCTAAGGACCCATCATGGTGTGGATTTTCAAGTAAAGTTGTACAATGATGAGAGTGTAACCCATTTTGGTTGCAAAAATTGGGAAGCACTTTGCAAGATGTATCGTTTTGATGAGGGTATGCTTGTCACCATGGATCTTGGTGATCCTACAATCCAGCAAGACAATATGGGCATTTGGGTCCTTGTGGATACACCTCCAATTCTTCCCCCATGTGAGCTTAACATAGTTATTAAGTAATTTATATTGTTTATTTCAAAATAGTTGACAGCTTGTTTCCATTGATAGCTTATTTTCATTCTTCAAAGAATGTGCGGAAAATGGTAGACAAAGCCCACTACACCGATGGCTCCGAATTAACTTATAAGGAGAAAAATCATCTGATCGCATTTTGTACTGATCTTGAGAATTACAATGTCTACAATCGAACTCCTCAACATTATGGTCAATATGTGCCACTAGTGCACGTGTTGAACTACGATAACTACCATGGAGATACCCTGGTAAGATTTTTTACTATTACGACATCCCTGCATCTTTTTTTAAATACTTCTAAAACTAGTACATCATTGCTAACTACGAAGTTATTACTATGTTTTTCAACAGATAATCCCGAATGATTGTGTGCCTCATCTGATGTATACGCATGGTCGCCTTGATGTTTTGAACATACAACCAGGTCATCCTACGAATCTCAATTGTCCATACCAGATTTCTAAAAGAAGTGGAGACATGACAATCAAAGAATGAAAAAAATGTATGGACAGTCATAAGGAGCTTCTTGCAAGCAAAAGGAGGCGAAGCGCAAGAATTGGAGACAGGATCATTTCCATTCTTCATAATGGAGAGTCAGGGTCTATATTGTTTTATGCTATTTTACCTTAAGGGTGTTTAGGTCCTACCTGATACTGATGACCATGTGCTAAGAACAATTATGTAGGGTTGGGTTCGATGACTATGAGGATGATGATCGTATGACTTGTTATTAATAACGAGTAGAAGTTGTATGATGATGCATGATTGGTAGGACTTGTTATTATATATGATGATGTATGATGCGAGCATGCATGAGTTATTATATATCAGCGGGTGAAATGAACATAGCAGTATAAGAGAGGACACTTCTCTCTATTAGCTAGCTAATAACAACCTAAAATTAACCCCCAAAACCCCTAAACCAGCCACTTTTTTTAAAAGAAAAAGAAAAACCTCAGCTGCTGACACGTGGAAGCCTTTTGGTCCCAGTTCATGTCACCAACCGGGACCAAAGGCCCCCTTGCCTGGGCTGCTCGCAGTGGCCACGTGGAGGCCCATCTGTCCCGGTTCGTGCTAGAACCGGGACTAAAGGGTGGAGGCATTAGTAACGACCCTTTAGTCCCGGTTCAAGAACCAGGACTAAAGGCCCTTACGAACCGGGACTAATAGGGATTTTTCTACTAGTGTACCTTCCTCAAAACAGACACCATACCCACCTATTATGGCATTTCCATAGTCATTCCAAGATATATTGCCATGCAACTTTTCACCGTTCCATTTATTATGACATGCTTCATCATTGTCATATTGATTTGCATGATCATGTAGTTGACATCATATTTGTGGCAAAGCCAGCATTAATAATCCTTTCATACATGTCACTCTTGATTAATTGCACATCTCGGTACACCGCCGAAGGCATTCATATAGTCATATTTTGTTCTAAGTGTCGAGTTGTAATTCTTGAGTTGTAAGTAAATAAAAGTGTGATGATCTTCATTATTAGAGCATTGTCCCAGTGAGGAAAGGATGATGGAGACTATGATTCCCCCACAAGTCGGGATGAGACTCCGGATGAAAAAAAAAGAGGCCAAAAAAAGGCCCAAAATAAAAAAAATGTGAATGATGATTCCGATAATGTCTTTCGTCAAAATAAGGATTCCGATAATTGTGCTTAATTGCTAGAGGAAGAATGCAATAAAATGTTTAGCATAAAATATGTGAATGATGAGCATGATTGCAATGTTGTTAGTATGAATTCTTTGAATATCCATAGTACTAATGTTGTACTCTTCGTGGAAGTGTTTGACAACGTGGTTGATGTAGTCGAACTTCTTCTAGATCCGATCGGTCAAGTACTGAACGTACATCACCTCCGAGTTCTACACACGTTTCAGCTCGATGGTGTCCCTCGTCCTCTAGATCCAGCAAGGTATCGAGGAAGTGGTTAGTTGCTTCAGCACGACGGCGTGGTGACAGTGATGGGGATGCAATCCGCGCAGGGCTTCGCCTAAGCACCACGAGAATATGACCGGGGATGTAAACTGTGGATATATATATATATGTGTGTGTGTGTGTTGTGTGTGTGTGTGTGTGTGTGTGTGTGTGTGTGTGTGTGTGTGTGTGTGTGTGTGTGTGTTGGAGGGAGAGGGAGGCAGCCATGGGGCGCCCCAAGTAGGAGGAATCCTACTTGGGGTCCTCTTCCAATTCGGCCACCTTCCCCTTTCCTTCTCCAATTTCCTTTCCTATTCCTATTCGGAGTAGGAAGGGAAGAGGTATCCTATTCCCTTTTTCCTTTCCTCCTTCCCCTTTCCTTCTCCAATTTGGCCAGCCCATATGGGGGGTGCACCAGCCCCTTTGTGGCTGGTGCATTTCCCCTCTTGGCCCATAAGGCCCATATCTTTTGCAGGGGGTGACCGGAAGCCCTTCCGGTGACCCGATAAGTACCAAGTACTTCCCGAAACACTTCCGGTGTCCGAATACCATCGTCCATATATCAATCTTTACCTCTTGACCATTTCAAGACTTCTCATCATGTCCGTGATCTCATTCGGGACTCCAAACAACATTCGATCACCAAATCACATAACTCATATAATATTATATTGTCAACGTACGTTAAGCGTGCGGACCCTATGGGTTCGAGAACTATGTAGACATGACTGAGACACCTCTCCAGTCAATAACTAATAGCGGAACCTGGATGCTCATATTGGCACCCACATATTCTACGAAGATCTTTATCAGTCGAACTGTTATGACAACATATGTTATTCCCTTTGTCCATCGGTATGTTACTTGCCCGAGATTCGATCGTCGATATCTTCATACTAGTTCAATCTCCTTACTGGCAAGTCTCTTTACTCGTTCCGTAATACATCATCCTGCAACTAACTCATTAGTCACTTTGGTTGCAAGGCTTCTTATGATGTGTATTACCGAGAGGGCCCAGAGATACCTCTCCGATACTCGGAGTGACAAATCCTAATCTCGAGCTATGCCAACCCAACAAACACCTTCTAAGATACCTGTAGAGCATCTTTATGATCGCCCGGTTACGTGTGACGTTTGATAGCACACAAGGCATTCCTCCGGTATCCGGGAGTTGCATAATATCATAGTCGAAGGAATATGTATTTGACATGAAGAAAGCAATAGCAATAAAATTGAATGATCATTATGCTAAGCTGATGGATGGGTCTTGTCCATCACATCATTCTCCTAATAATGTGATCTCGTTCATCAAATGACAACACATGTCTATGGTTAGGAAACTTAACCATTTTTTATTAACGAGCTAGTCTAGTAGAGGCTTACTAGGGACATGGTGTTTTGTCTATGTATCCACACATGTATCAAGTTTCCGGTTAATAGAATTCTAGCATGAATAATAAACATTTATCATGAAATAAGGAAATATAAAATAACAACTTTATTATTGCCTCTAAGGCATATTTCCTTCAATGGTTTGGTCCTAGGCCAATCACGCAGAGTCAAGTGGCACCCAACTGGCCAAACCGGTCGTCGCCTGGAGTTTTGCACAAAACCTCCCCTACTATTTTCTGTATTCAACCAGCAGACAACCCACCTGAATTAATTATGTATCCCTCTCCGTGTCGTTTGACACACCCAGGTTCTGTCCTATCGAGGGCGACATGAGCTCACGGGCGGGCGATCGGTTGATGATGACGTCAGCTACCAGCGCCGGAGTTCACCGGCGGTGCGGAGGCGCCTCCATCCACTCATCTTGTCTGCCCATTCGACGTCTTCCCTCCTGAGTATTGTGAGTCGTCTTCATCCCTCTCCTCTGCTCTGCTAGTCACCTGCCGGTTCCGCCGTTCACAGCAGTTCTAACCTCACGTAGTCACCTATCATAACATAAAACATCCCCCCTAGAGTAGTTGTTTATGAATAACAAAAATTATGTTATCTTAATACGAATAAACCAGCATATGAATAGACTTTTTATTTTTTTTTACTTTTAGCCGTTATTTGTACATAATTTGAAAATTTCGATGGGTATGGTTGTCCATGGGAACCTTTAGGGCAAAGGCAAACACACCTAGTGGGCATGGACATGCATATGATATTGCTTGGTTCCAGCAAATCCAACACACTGCCATATTTAATATGGTTGTTGTGATTCATGTATGTAACTGCTATGAGGTAATAAACGTAAAACATGTTGCAATACTTGATATAAAGCAGAGAGAAAACCTAGAAATGTGAAGTTTCGCTTTTTGAAGAAACGCTAAGTACAACATGTGAATGCGAATACAAGCATTTTGGATCATGAAGATTGGAAGTAATCACAAGTCCCACACTGTTGTTGGCGGCTATAGCCAGCAAAAGCTTGAAAAAAAAAGGCTTAATCATATGTTCCCTCCATCACTCCAGACGGAAAAATGGATGATCTCAAAATTATTTTTACCATCAAAACGTATCTCTTTATTCATTGCTATAAATCGTTACATTACATCATTAACTAAAAAAGATACAATTGAGGGGTGGAACTTCAATCCAAGAACCAGCTTCATTGAACTTTGCTAGCTGGGTCAGTTCTTGAGCAACCGAGTTCATCTCACGAAACTCATGTTCAAAAACCACTGGCAAATTCTGAAGTCATGAAGTCACATTCATTAAGTATTGGTGCTGCAATTCTTGTTGCCTGCATGTCATTGTTCATGGCTTCAATTACTCCACTGTTATTCGAGCAAACAATCAGTCTGTTGCACCTAATTGAATCAGCAAGCAGCAGTCCACCCTTCAGAGCCATAGCTTCTGCTGAAACAACACCATACATCGTTGATAATTTGAAGTTTCTAGCAGCAACAAAGCGGGCCCTATTGGCCTTCATGGAAAATTTAGGTGATGAATTCCGGTTACTTTTTTTGTTTTATGATCTCACAGTTCTTGATATGAAAATACATTATTAAGTGCTCCATTTTTTTTATTGAGGATGAACCTCAATACATGCAGTTCCATACATTGGATAAGGGGGGGTATGGATTCTCGAGAAGGAATCCTGCCTGCCACCACTGGATCCCATGGGCGAGTAGAAAATTAAATCCACATGAGATCTCACTTAAATGCCCCATCTATCCTTCCGAGGAAAAGTTTGTTTTAGTTTCAAACTCTACTGAAAATAACCAGTTTTAACCAGGAACGCGTGACATCGAACTCAGTTTGATCATGGTGGATGAAACAGCCACCATCCAAGCAAATGGATGTTTCTCGTAGTATAAGACATTGATCTTTATTGGCACAAGTACAATCTTTTATCCAAATATGCAAAACGAATATTCTTTTTTCAATCATATTTTGCACTTCTTTTTTTAGGGTTATTTTGCACTCCTATTCCTACCATGTTTCCGCATTTTCATGAAAAAAGAACAGACCCTTATAGGCCAGACAGGATTACAGGAAACGAACGGCAGCTAACTTCATACCTCTCAGTTATACACACGGGATGGCGATCAAATTTGTTCTAGACAGCTCTGATAGCTTTCTCTCTCAGGATTGCAGATTTGTACACTCGCAAAATATCAGACTCTCCTCCCCTTTTTACACCTAGACAGCTCTGATAGCTTTCTCTCTCAGGATTGCAGATTTATACATGACGCCTATCTTCTCCGCGGTGGCATCAGGTAGATAAACTCGCTGAGCCAAACCCTGACACGACTATAAGCTCAAACTACAAAATGTACAAAGTCTCGGTACAACATGTTTATTTCTAATTTGGCTTGCAGCAGCCCAAAAGCAGGCGGCAGAAGGTAGATCTCGGTGGCCATGGTTAGCTGTACATGGTCATTCCTATGCCATTAGGAAGGATACTGCAACGACTGAAGTCCAATCCTCCTCTCTGAATTTAAAGTATATATAAACACACGTTAAATGAACAGTTCATCAGAAGGGAGATAGATCAGTAAGAATGCCCAAGACCAATTTATTTCAATGATGTATCAGTAAAAAGATTGAACACTGCATCTTACCACCAGCAGCAACAAGTTTTTCCACTCGAGCAACAATGTGCTTCCCATATGTATATTTCTTCAGCGCATTTAAATGAACCTTTATTCGTGAAAGAATCAGCTCTCTCTGCTGATCATCACAAGTCTCTAGTACTTTTTGTACAACATAGTTACCAAACTGATCCTTCATCATGGCCTGCATGCGATCAAGGTAGAGACATCAACAAGTTGAGCAGCCCTTTACGAGAACACAATTTCTCACTTTAGTAAATGAACTATATTTTGCAAAGCCCAAAAGGTGGATATACAGATAAAAAAAACAATGTGTCATTTGCAGACTGTAAGCAAAAACATAATGAGATCAATAATAATGAATGTACAAGTATCCATTGAATGACAACTTTGATTTAGTGCAGCCCACAGATGAAAGCAATTTTTCATGAACTTTGCAGATTTAGCGTGTTCTTGCATATACATGTGTGATTGTCCTGGATTTTTTTAAAAATTGTAAATGCACCTTCTGAATTCTTCAATATAAAGGGATCACTAGAGATCGGGAGCAAAAGCAATTACCGCCCAGTTCAGTTGGATGATAACGTATTTCAATGCCACAGTGAAATACTACAGTTTATGAACACCGCTATATTTTGCAGTATTAGTGGCCTATTAGGTACAACTATGACATGTTTACCATTTGCAATGTTTTTTCATTAAACCATAGCTGTTACAATAACTAACCATTATTTTTTAAATAAAATGTCGGAAACCACTGTTCAGTAGGAGTATTTTCTCTCTGAGCTGAGAAGCTTTCAGATATAGCAAATACAGAAGGTTAACCAACTCAACATTTTACATGTCTCAATACATGTATGATATTACCTATCTAGGTTTATCAATTATATCATTCAACGCTGAGTGTTATTGAATAATATCTAGGGAAATCCATAGTTCTTCTCACAAAGGTTAACCATATTTAAAGCTCGACGGATAGAGATATCTGTACATCTTAAACTCATAAGTTTATATCACATAATTACAGTGTGTTTTCATTGTCAACGATCCCAAAGTTAGTTCCAGCACAGCACACCTCTAGACTGTATAGGTCGCCAGGTTTTGTTATAAAAAAGAGGTAGCGCCGTTTTTGTAGCACGAAAACACCTCAAAGTTTTGAATACTACTCCCTCCGTCTGAAAATACTTGTCGGAGAAATGTATAAAATGGATGTATCCAAAACTAAAATACATCTAGATACATCCATTTCTCCGACATGTATTTCCGGACGGAGGGAGTACAATATTTTCAACAAACCATGGTATTACTGAACAAACTCCAAAAATACTTCTGATCCAAACAAACCCTTTAGTAATACTCATTTTCTGACTTGGAGGTGACATTGTTAAATCATTAATACCATACAGAATTGACATTGTCCGATCCTCAATAGTAGTTTCATTTCAAAAAGTTCTTCATTGTGCTACTTTAATAACTTCACGTGTAATTTACTATGCCTTTCTTGAAAAAACAGAATTTTCATGGTGATCCCTCATATAAAATCTTGAAAACTGCTGATCCCAATAAATTCTTCCCATAAGACTCCCATGCTGCTATTGTAATCACATCGCTGTACAAGGGTGTGGCTAAAATAGTTTATCTACGCGAAGTTAAAATACCTGGAGAGGCTCATTCTCGTCAGTAGTTCCAAGCATTTCATTTATGATAACTTCCCGCTCTGAAGGTCCTCCAAATGTTAGACACTTCTCGACAACATTTGAGGCAAATTTCTGTTGGCTCATCTGGATGATCTGTCCAGCTAGCTTTTCAATAATAAAAGACCGCTCATGAGGCTTCCCATGCTGCATAACATGCTGCACGAGAATAAATCAGACATCGTCAATGGGCAATATCCGTTAAAATAATTACAAAGGAAATACATAAAATAGGACTGGGCTGGTCTACCATAAGGAGTGACCCATCATAAATTCAAGTGAGCTCTTAGGCTGGAGGGGTAACAAGGATTAGGTATGTACTCTATCTAGAATAGACTACATACATCATATTTTCAATGTATATCAGTTGATTGAGTTTGTCGCTTAAGTTTTAACTGAAGTTCCTGATTGACTCCTACACATAAGATTGTATGCGCTTTATTAATTGCAACACTAACAAAAACAATGGTGAATTTTATTCTCCAAAATTAATGGTATATCATCATATTTCAGTCCAACAAGGTGGATTAGTGTATATGCACTTCCTTTGCTACACACATCCTGAATATCACCACTTCACTAGTTGTCAGAAGGTATAAGATTAAAGATGAATATTTAATATTTGACAAAAAAAAGTACAGAATCCTTACTGCTGCATTTTCATATATACAGGATATTTACAAATATGAACGTGAATATCACAAAAAAGTGCACATAAATGCTCATTCATGAAAATTGAAAACAGTGACAAGATCAGGCACAAATGCATGTACTTTATATGTAAAATACAGAGACATGGTCAGGCATGAACAGGTGTATCTCATGTAACGTTATGCACAACTTGATCAAGAGCATGCTTTACTAGGAATGGTGGTTAAAAAATGGCTAATTATCAGGTGACCAGTCAAAATTGTCAGCAAATGCCAGGGATAGGATGACCAATTTTACTACAGAATTATTATTTCTGGATTAGTTGGGACATCACACCAGGTCTAATTGGTTTTACAAGTCATTTTGGCAAAAATTAGATGCAATATTCCTTAATGGCAGGCCTCAACTGCACTTCGCCATGAATTAGTACAATTACAGTATCACAGGAAAAGGCTTTGATATCATAATCTTTATTTCCCCGATGGTTAATGGTTGAAATTCCAAATTGTATTACGCGAGAAATTGTCATGCCTTGTTGGGTGATTTCTTATAACTGTCTTATACTCATTTCTCCTCTCAGAAGTAGTATATCGTTCTAGTTTCATACAAGGTTGGTGTAGCTAAACCAAAGTTGCTTTGTTTGGGTCTTTGGGGCCGTCATAGCGGTGCGGGATAGATGATATGTTTTGCTGTGATGTTGAGTAGCTGATATGTGTGGCAGCCTGTGTGCACCAGTTTCTTCCTTTTCTTTTCATTTCCTGCAGGCTGTTGCAATTTATTTGGTCTGTTTCTTCAATGTGACACTGGTCACTCCAGTGAGACTATTGCTTTATAAAAGCAGGGCAGGAATCTACTCCCTCCGTTCCTAAATATTTGTCTTTCTAGAGATTTCAACAAGTGACTAGATACGGAGCAAAATGAGTGAATCTACACTCTAAAATATGTCTATATACATCCGTATGTGGTAGTCCATTTGAAATCTCTAAAAAGATAAATATTTAGGAACGGAGGGAGTATTCTCTAGAGAAACAAAGCTGCTGAAGAAAAGGTCCGGATGCCACATCAAGGCCGATGTTGCAGCTAGAAATTAGGAGATATAACAAACCTGGATAACATAATTTCCATACTGGTCTTGTGCCAGCATGCATACAGATTGCAATATCTCATCCATGACAATTTGCTGTGTGTTTGTATCAGTGCAATGCTCCAGTACTCTCTGAGTAAAGAAAATAAATTCATGAGTTTAACTAAGATAAAAGAGTAATGCTGATCAGTATCATCACAAAGATCACCGAGTTGGAAATATAACCGAATGTCACTGACATGTGGCCCCTATACTCCACATGTCATCTTCACATGGGATGGTATTTTCCGTCTATACCTCTTTCTGATAATACTGATCTAACTTTCTGAACTTAAAATTCAGAGTTTCAAAATTGAATGCGCAGAATTCAAAGACCAACCTGTATGACTCTGCAGCCATAGGGGTGAGTGGACAGTGTAACAACTTCACCATAGAATGTCGAGATAATAAACTGAATGGAATCTTCTGGTATACACTCAATACATTTCTGGATAACATGGTTTCCATTTTGATCACGCACACATCGCATGATATGACCATCAAGCTCAGTAACCATTTTTGTCTTCTGGTCCAGATCAACAACCTCTATTGCCTTCAGTAATGTGCATATGAATATACTTGAGTCAGTAATCCTAGAAGAATTTATGAAACATGAAACTACATGAATTATGTAGTACCTTTTGGATAACTCGACAACCATACATCTGAATGCTAAGAGTTAGTACATGTCCAAATAGTTTATCAGCCAACTCCCTGCGTTGTGTGGAGCTCCCATGCTCAAAAAACTGGAAAAAAAAAAGAGAGGCAAGTCCAGGCATCCTTAAGAAAATGTAATTTAGAAAATGCTATGAGAATTGAAGAAAGAAACTGAGTGTTCTCAATGTCAGTGAGCAGCACCAGTGTCTCAGTAACGAATACCTTCTGCACTACATAATTCCCAAATACATCAGTCATCAATGAGAGAGCGTGAGGCATGATCTCCTCAAAAACCATGTTTTTTTCCTCAACTGTCGCAGTTTCAAGTTTTTGCTGTATGAAACGACTTCCATATTGGTCAGCGCTGCATAATCAAAGCAAACACTCTATGAGGATTCAGAATGCATCAATAAAAAAATATTAATAATCACAAGATCATCATTACTGCAAAGGGTTGCAGAGAAAACAAGAAAAAAAATGCGGTTTAAGGGGGAAGAGTTCCCTCCCTTAACGGTACATTATTTAGGTAGAAATCGGACCTCCGTGTGGATCAAATGCAGGTGGGCTAGCTTACACCCGTAAGTTCTAGCCATCCGAGCCAGCACTCGGTTCTAACATTCAAGTGTTAAGAATAAGCTGGTAGACTGCTTTGACAGATACTCCCCCCGTAACTTAAAATAAGATGTTTTGTGAAACTATGACAGTGTCAAAAAACATCTTATATTAAGTTACAGAGGGAGTATATTTAGGGATCATCTATTATAAGCCCACGTAAAGAATGGTGCTAGAGAAAATACGCCCCTGCCTTAATCCACAATGTGCTGTTCTACTTGTTGTGCTAGTGCAGATTTCGTTATCTTTCAGATATTGAGTGTTCAGAAAATTGACATCAAATCCATCTCATGCGGAGGACGGCAAGGTCCCAGCCCATGCCGATACCATCAAGCAGCTCCTCTCCCCCGTGTGTTTGGAACCAAGGGATCCACGTCAGAGGGGGGCAAGTGCCTTAGCTGCATCTAGCAGCTAGTGGCCAAGTCTATGCACAACACACCCTGGTACAATGCTGTCGAGGTGGAGCTCAATCATGGGGAGCAAGCTTGAGTGTGCAGTGAACCAGCTGTGGCCGCACCATGGTGAAGAGTGAGAAGAGGTTAGAGGAAAGAGAAAGATAGGAACAATGGGAGGAGGGGCAAATCCATCATGTGGCAGGGTCTAACACTAGACAGGGAAAAGGTCTCACTTTTTTAAAAGATGGCAAAATCTAGAAAGAAAAGGGCAGCCCGGTGCATGTAGCTCCCGCTTGCGCAGGGTCCGGCCACTTTGGGTCTATTGTACGAAGCCTTTCCCTACGTTTCTGTAAGAGGCTGTTTCCAGGACTTGAACCCGTGACCTCATGATCACAAGGCAGCAGCTTCACCTCTGCGCCAAGGCTCCCCTTCGAGAAGATGGCAAAATCGAGTGGGCACACACTTTCGCTCTTTTTTCCTTAGCATGTTAAGTGCAGAGAATAAGCTGGTAGACTGCTTTGACAGAATGACACACTGTGCCCCTGTGAAGAAAGGCACTAGAGAAAATATGCCCCTGCCAATTGTAATCCAGAATGTATCGCTCTACTTGTTGAGTGTAGATTTTGCGATCTTTCAAATATTTGAGTGTGAGATGACAATCAAGAGAGCTGACACCAGGCTACCGTCAATCCATCTCACGAAGAGGATGACAAGGTCCCAGCCAACGGTGGTACCCTCAGGCTGCTCCCTCTCCCCTGTGCATTTGGAAACAATGGATCCACGCTGGAGGGGCGCAATCACCGTAGCTGTATCTAGCAGCTAGCGGCAGAGTCTATGCGCAACACCCTGGGACGAAGCTCCCAAGGTGGAGCTACGTCACAGGAGCAAACTCGAGTGTGCAGAAAGCTACGTCATGGTAGCAAGCTTGAGTGTGCAGGAAGCTACACCATTGGAGCAAGCTCGAGTATTCAGTGAACAAGTGTGGCCGTGCCATGGTCAAGGGTAAGGAGAAGAGGTTAGACTTAGAGGAAGGAGAAAGATAGGAACAAGGAGGGAGGGGCGAAACCATACTGGTATTGCAAAGGTATGAAATGACCAAGTATACCTGAACTCCACCACATTCCCAGCAATCTCAGCAAGGTCAAAGCTTCTGGCCTTATTGTTTTTGAATTCATCCAAAAGTGAAGATGGAAAGTTCCCATTCATATAGCCACTTGGATCAACGTTCCAACCAGTCAAGCTTCTCGTGTTAGAAGGAAACCTCAGATTCCGCTCACCGAGCCTAATTGGACTGCCAGGACCTGATGGGGAAGCAACAGGACTTCCCAAAGGGCTTCCAGGGTATGCCATGCCCATGCCGTAACCCAGATTGCTATAGTAACCATGATTTGAGGATACTGATTTACCAAGTGGCATCCCATATTGCTTCTGCTGAAGCAAAGCTTCAACATAAGCTTTCTGAACTGGTGTTAAATCAGCATACGAACTACCCATGAAACCTCTTTCCAAGTAAGGATCACTGTAGTTGGCTGCTTCCTGCGCTGTATATTGAGCTGTCTTCAAATACTGAACATAAAAAGGATCGGAGAGAGGAGACTGAAGACCAGTGGCTGTTTGATTATTGGATCTACCAAGGTTATGCAGATCCGATAGACTTAAGGCAGGTGGTGACGAAATATTGCTACCAAGGTTTCTTGAATCTGACCCAAGTGAAGCTATAGCAGATGCTGCTGCACCACTTTCAAACAGAGGAGGCATGCTACCTGAACCCATGTTATTCATCATCATGGAGTTGAAACCCGGATTGAGTGAATATCCACTGAGCCCATAGTTAAGAAATGCTGAATTTGTTCCATCAAGATTCTGATGTTGAGCAGGAGAACCACCTGGACTTGCATTAGAAGATGGTGGAGACTTCTGATATGAACGAGCAGAAAGAGTAGAAGATCTTTTTATCTCCCCGTGTCCATCAAACCGTGTGTTTGTGGAACCTCTGAAGTCTGCTGGATTAGGTGCACTATTCTTAATATCAGCAAATGAAGAATTTGATGGTACACCTGCATATTCAGCATCTGCTTCCAACATCGCAGAATACTGCCTACTGCTGACTTGAGCAGCTTGCGGGCCAAGAGCAAAATTATGGTAATCACTTATCTCTCTCTGAAACTTTGATTGACTAATGTTGCTGTTGTTGTTCAAAGTGCCACCTTTTGACAAGTTCATGCTAGATAGTGCAGTTAATATATCATCAGGCTCAAGTGCTTTTGATGATACTGTGTTGAATGATGACGATGAACAATTTAGTCTCTTCTCATTAGAACTAATCCTAGCGCCAACAGGTGGAAGGCCAGGGCTAGGAACCCTAGGGATATAATGGGAATCTGGTGTCGCATTCCTTGAAGCTGATGAACCCAGAACAGAAGCAAAAGTTTGAGATGCAGATGCATTAATACTGGAAAGACTGCCGACACTTTGTGCATTTCCAACAGAGCGCTGTGCATCCATAGTATCATTATGTAAAGAGTATTGGTTCTCAGAAGGATCAACTGAATTGCGACTGGCTGCACGAGAGGGATGTTCTGAAGTAGGTGTTCTGCGGCCAAGGTTATCCTGAAATAACAGAAATTAAACTAAATCAGTTGTCCAGTGAGCAGAAAACTGCAGAGGAAATTGATAAATTAAGGTACTAAAAAATAAAACATAAATAAGAAAAAGGTGGTATTCATGTTCCAAGGATAAATTGCGCTGCTGGAGTAGTAACTACCAAGAAGAAAAAAGATCTCGCTTAAACAGCAAATGGATTGCAGTTGTCTTGAAGTAAAAATCAGTTAATGACTCCTTAACACAAAGAAATCACATTAGTTGCAGCCTTACAGGTGTGCACGTCTCAAATATAACGCTCTAATGGGTACAGAATTGCGCGAGACAGTTGTTTTAACTTTTGAGACGTACCATAGCACAGAAACCAAATATAGCATGTTTGTGCAAACTACAGAACCGCGCCACTCTATTATGTGATTTGTAATAACTGGTGAGATCCACCCAGCGCATGCTTTCACAGGTACCCAAACTCGGGCAGGAAAGAAATTCAAAACTTCTAGCCAAACACCATGCACCCAAAATATCACCACTTTTATCCAGACAGTCCAGCTTCTAACTGGATAGCTGCTGGAAATGGCCAGGGCCTGCTTATTCAATCCAAGGTAGGGGATCTAAATCCCAGAAGTATCTAGTTTACAATAGCAAGCGACATAGTACTACAGCAAAACCATTAATATTGATATGATAACCCAATGGATAAACCTCAGTCAGCTATGAGAGTCTATGATAACATAGCAACCTTTGTGGTACCAAGGGAGACCAACCTGAAACATATCAGCAAAGCTGCGTTGCCGTCCTAGTGATAACCCAATGAGCCCATCACCTCCTCTATCGACCCACTCTGCAGCACCGCCCACACCCTTGCTTCCATGCTCCTCCCGATCGAAACCAGGATTCTGTGGGAACAGCGACATCCCGGCGGCCATCCCCTGTCCAGCCTCTTCCTGCACTGCCTTTCTCCTGTCCCCAATCCCTCCCACCACCTCTACCCCTGCCTTCAGCCGCTGTGTTGACCGCCAGTCCTCCTTTGTCAGGACCGGCGGTGGCAACCTCGGGTTAAGATTGGCGTGCGAGTAGTAATACGACAGGTAGGCTGGGTCAGCCCGGAGCTCCTCCTCCGACAGGAGTCCGCCATGTCCGTTCAACTCCTCAGCGTCAGGAACGGCGGCAGCGGCCCGGGGCGTCTCACCACCACCGCGGAGCAGGCCGCCGATGGCGTTTAGTGAACCCTCTATGGTCGGTGGCGCCGACCCGCTTCGGAATATGCTGAGCCGTTCCTTCTCACCAGCCTCCTCACCTCGCCGACGCGCTCCGCCGCCACCGGCACGGAGCAGCGCGTCAAGCTCGTCCTCCGGCTCTTCCTCCCCTCTCACGCCGCCCATCTCCTGACGCATCGCCAAAGGGCTCTTGCTGAGCATTTCTCCAATCCTGCAGAACACGAGCCACCAAATCACGCAAAATAAACAAACACCAAAACCGAAATGGAAAGCTCGTGCAAAAGCCGCACCGCCGATTACCCGTCGCCGCTGCTCTCTCCGCAGGACACCCGGAGCCCCACCGAAGAGCGAGAGCAACCACGGCTCAGTCAGAGTCAATCAGAAAACCTGCGGCCCTCGGGTCCCCCGGGCCAAAGCACCACCGAATCGCGCGTCGCGAGCCCGATCGGGACAGTGGCGGCCATTTCCAACCGGGGCGCTTTTGGGGATTCGGGAGATCGGGCTACTGCGGAGCGTGCGGGCTCAGATTGGGCTCCGATCGGCCGGCGATTTCGCCATTTTTGGGGGCACCGGACCCAAGGCTTCGAGCTGCTTGGAGAAGGGGGGTGGGGGAGAGAGAGAGAGAGCACACAGTAAAGGAGCTGCAGCAGCAGTCAGGAACGGAGCCCGAGGAAGGAGACGGCGGACTGATAAGCACGAGCTCCCCACGGAACCCCAGCCGTCCGATCGGGTGAATCGGCGGACGAGATCTTCCCCGCCTCAAGAACCCTCTAGGGTTTTATGACTTTTATTGCGGCCGCTGGCGCAGGAGTTATTTCCCTCTGATCCGCGGGCCCCGAGCCTGTACTGGACTCACTTGTATTTAGTTGAGAGATTAAGGTGTAAATCGTAGAGTACGCTTTTTTCACTGCGGCCTGAGTCTTTGGTTTTTGGGATGGGTGTGGAGTAATCCTTAATTTTCTTTATAATTGGGATTAGGATGGTGGGAAGGGCCCACGTGGTAGAGGAAGCACGACGTGGGCCCCGGGCACGTGGCGGCGTTGGCTCCTAGATTCACTCGTGCAAAATGGACGGGGCGGATTGGAGCAGTTGGCTCCGACCTCAGGTCCTGACAGTGGCCAGCACAAACAGTAACTTTGGAGATATAAATAATGGCGACGTGCATGTGCTTTCATTCCTGGAGCTAATTTCGGATAAGCCCTTGACTTCCAGGATTAATTTTCTAACTAGTGTGGGTATCATGTGATGTTTCACCTTTTTTAGAAAGGCCCCAAATCTATTATTTATAAGAGCAACTCCAGCGGGCCGACCCAAACGGACGGCGATTTTGTCTGTTTTTTGTCCATTTAGATCGGCCGCCCGCCTGGCGTCCGCCCTGTTATAGATTTGGGCCGGCAGTGCGCCCAACACGCCGACCCATATCTGCCGGCGTGGCCGGCTGACCGCCCTATTTCAACAAATAACTCATTTTTGCATTCAAAGTTATAATCAAATAACATAGTTTCAACCGAATAAAATAGCATAGTTTTACAAGCCGAATAAAAGTATAAATGTCTCACATAGTTTTGCAAGGCGAATAAATAAGATACATCTATTGGTTACCAACATGAGCCCACATATGTCAATCAAATCATTTTGCAGTTGCACGTGAGTTTTCCAGTCACGCATGTCATGATGAAATTGGATGAACTAGTCAAACATTGTCGCTCCTCCATGCTCAGACACAACATTCTCACCCTGAAACTGAAACTCTTGATTGTACAGACATTCCGGGCGCTCATCTTCTACGATCATATTGTGCATGATCACACAAGCAGTTATCACCTCCCACAGTTTCTGTGTGCTTTAGGTATTAGCAGGACACCGAACGATGCCCCATCGAGATTGCAAAACACCAAAGGCACGCTAGACATCCTTCCTAGCACTCTCTTGCTCTTGGGCAAATCTTTTCCTCTTCTCTCCGATAGGGTTGGGGATTGTTTTGACAATAGTGGTCCATTAAGGATAGATACCGTCACCCATGTAGTATCCTTTGTCGTAGTTGTGGCCGTTGATAGTAAAGTTCATCGGTGGGTTATTGCCTTCGGCAAGCCTAGCAAACACTGGCGAGCACTGAAGAACATTGATATCATCGTGTGATCCGGCCATGCCAAAGAAAGAGTGCCAGATCCAGAGATCTTGAGACACCACGTCCTCTAGTATGATAGTGCAAGCCCTAACATGGCCCTTATACTGCCCTTGCGAACCAGAAGGGCAGTTCTTCCACTCCCAGTGCATACAGTGTATGCTGCCAAGCATTCCTGGGAAGCTCATGCTGGCATTCATCGCCAACAAACGGGTTGTATCTTCAGGAGTCGGCTCTCTCAAGTACTCAGGGTCAAACACAGCAATAACAGCCTTGCAGAGCTAGGCATGTAGACTCGCTCATATGGACGTACTCATCAATGAGATCACCGGGCACTCCGTATGCAAGCATTCGGATTGCGGTGGTGCATTTTTTATAAGAGGAGAAACCAATCTTTCCAACGGCATCCTCTTTGCACTCGAAGTAGTCATCGTAGCCGACCATTCCCTCTCTAATACGGTTGGAAAGATGCCTACTCATACGGAAATGGCGGCGGAATTTCTGATGTTTGAACAACGGATTTGTTGTATCAAAGTAGTCCTTCCAAAGAAGGAGATGCCCGCTCTCTTGGTTGCGATTCAACGCCGGAAGGTGGCCCAAAATGGAGCCACGGAACAACGGCTGCTGGCTATTGAGGTGGTGATGGACCAACACGGCAGCTAATATCTCCTCATCGTCATCGGACGATGAATCGTCGGAGTCGCAAAGGAAATTATGAAAAAAGAACTCGTCGGCGGAGTCCATTTTGTACCTTGGCAAACTGTCGACCAGCTTGCGGGCGTCACGAAGGAGACGGCTGGCGAAGGGAGTCGCGGCGTGCATGGACCAGCTAGCTGCCCTGCCAACATCCGACGAGCGGGCCAACGTCCGACGAGTGGGCCGGTGAGGATCTGGCCGGGGCGGCGAGGCGGCTTCTTGGTCGCGATCGCGGCTGTGTCGGGGGGAGCGGGGGTGGGAAGCAGTTGGTTCCCCGGTGGCAAGATGATGGTGGTGGGCGACGTGGGAGGTGGCGGCGTTGCTGAGCGGATGTTGCGGCACCGGCAGCTGGCAGAGTCACCGGGAAATTGGGCGGCGGCGTCAGTGATGAAGGAGGCGGGCGAGGGTTGCTGTTGGATGGGGGAGGCCAAAGTGCCACCGATCAGCAGGCCCGGGGGAGGAGAAGGCGAGCGTGCACGCATCCGTCTCGTGCCCGCGCCGACACAATTCCGGCTCAAAAATGGGCCGGGAATGGGTCGCCTGCGGACGAAAAGCGGACGCGCGTCCGTTTGGGTCGACGCGTTGGGCCGACTTTTTTGTCCGCGCCGACCCAAACAGACGCCCGCGAAAGACATGGGTCGACCCGTTGGAGTTGCTCTAAGGGACTGTTGCACCAATTGACGCACAAACCAAACTGTAGCCCGGAAGTTAAACGAACTATGAAATATAAAATGAAAGTCAAATTAACTATTTGAAAAGATCAACTAACCAACTGGTACTCAAAAATTAAGTGAACTATTTGAAAAATAAAATGGAAGTTAAGTGAACTGTTTTAAGGGACCAACTACAGATATTATTATGAACGTAACTTTGTTATTACGCCTGGTGTAATGGATGACGGGTGGATAATCGTAATTGTTTTGCTCTGCTTTAAATGTCTGGGACATCTTTGTTGTCGTACACGATTTTCGTCACCATCAGCAATCGACCCCCCCCTCCCCCTCGCCAACCCACTCAAGCACACGGTTCCGGAAAGTGTCTGCAAGGGGTAAAAATCATGTGAATAGCAACAGGGAGTACTAGAGTGTGTTTTTCTTGGAGCGTCATTTGCTTTTATTAGTTTTGTTTGATGTTCTTTATGATCATTATTTCCTGATCACACCTATTAGGAGAGACACGCATTCATCTTATATTTGTAGAATTCTCATTTGTTCTTCACTTATATCTATTTGAATTGAGGCAATTGCTCTTATACTTCACTTATATTTGATTGAGCATGGTGATTGCTTCACATAAATCTTTTTAGAGAGTTGAATAGGAAGTGGTACTTTGCATGGATATGGTCGGTCCAAAAATAATGGGTATATATAACTGTGGTATAATAAAAAGTTAAAAACTTGCATGAACTTGTAGATCACTGAATGTGATGGGTTTGATTCCCAGCAACAGCTTGCTGCTTTCATTTATTGTATCCTTACTCTTGCTATGATAGCATGCTTGGCATAATTTATATTTCGCTAGATACTTTTTTGCTTCCGTGTCTTTGAAGATATTGCTATTTCAAAGACTTTCATAAAAACCGCCTATTCACCACCATCCCCTAGTCAATAACTAGCACTTTCAGTCCTAAACATTAAAAAAATTGATTGTATAAGTGTTAGCGTTAGGCTGGCTGTACAACACCAGCTATGAGCCCTCTTCATGTTTTGGAGGTATTTTATGCAAAGTTCGGGCAAATGCAATTAGTAGTTGTGTACTGAAGCCCCTTGAACAAAAGGACTGCGATGTGGATAATTACCTTTCCATGGTGTTCCGTTGGCACTGATGAGAAAACATATATAATTTGTGTTTGAATACTTTAGTATTGTGTTGTAATAGATACTTTACTAGCAAATATACTCGTGCATTGCAATGGAAGAAAAGGTAGATTTGATCATACTGCAAAATGATTGCAAGATAACATTTGCTATTGATCAAGCTTTCTAGCTATAACAGGCAAAAAAGTGCAAAATTTCACTAATCTTATCAGATGGGTGAATTCATGTGTAATGGTAGGTGTTAATGGCAATATTTATCCCACGTCATGACATGTAATAGTAACATGTGACAACCTAGTCACTGGTCAACCACCGACAACAATTCAAGTATGCTCAATCCTCACCTTTTTATAAATAAAATCATTTCACGTAGCACGCATCAGCTCTGGTTCAATATGACGGCGTAGTGCTCTTATTCTTGTCTTCTAGAAGTTCCGCAAAATTGCATTCTAAATGTTCTAAGCTGGGAGAGCAAGAACTCAAATCGAACAAAAAGAGACATATTTTCTTCAGAGAGAAATTTGAGTTTCTTTGTATTACTCCAAAGAGAAAAGGATGAAGGCACCGTGCACTCCGACCACCTTATGGTGTGCATTGTTCCAGAGGCCATATTCCACCCACACAAGAATTTCTGACCTTTCTTGCCACAAAACCGCACATAATATGCACAAAAATATCCAAATTGTTACTAAAGGCTACCAACCAACATCAAGAAGAACTAAAAAATATGTAATGATGGTCTATGTTAGATGTGAACAAATGCAATAGTCCTACATTACCATTATAGGCTCTCGATGGCAAGTTATGGGCACATTTGTTTTACATGAATCTTAAATTGTAGGAATAGGTAAAGTAAAGGATTGAGCTATCGTGTCCAAACCAATCCTTATGAAATCTACTAAATCAGTAAGCTCCCTAGGGTGAAAACGTTGAGAATAAATTGAGGGGTCAATTTGGTCGTCTATTTTGACTTGGTTGTGCCGATGGGTGGGTCCTGCTGTGGCTGGGGGTGTGGACTGGATTGTCGGTGGGGGGAAATCTTATCTCTTCTAGCACGCAGCTCGCACCCCGTCGTCCTCTCCTCGCATTGGATCTCTTTGCCGAACAACCATCGACGTGCAGCTCGGCAACCTCGGCCACATCTCTCATCCCTCGATTTGGGTGATAGGAGCGGAGGCGAAGCCATGGACGTCGATGACGCGGGCTGCTGGGCACCGCGTTCCTCCACATGCGCCACACCCTTTCCTTCCATCGGTGCCGCACTACGACCTCCTCCGCCAGCCATTCTCCTCTCCGGCACCGCATCCCGATCCAAACCCAACCTCCTCCGCCTCGCCTTCCACCTCCTCCACCTCGATCCAGGCCGATGATGGAACCAGGAAAGTGGGTTTTGTTCTTTCCTGACATGCTTCTTCTTGGTCCGTGCTCTTGTGTGTAGGTGTATGGTCGTGTATTTAAATGTCTGTTCTTCCAATGTAATGAATGGTGGCCACTGCTGAGGGAGTCCTGGATTAGGGGGTCCTCAGGTGTCTGGTCTATTCGATATGGGCCGGACTGATGGGCCGTGAAGATAAAGCAGAAGACCATCCCCGGGTCCAGGTAGGACTCCTATATGCGTGGACGGCAAGATTGGTGTCCGGATATACTATTTCCGTCCCTTGTAAACCGACTCTGTACAACCCTAGGCCCCTCCGGTTTGTATATAAACCTAAGGGTTTAGTCCGTAGAGGCTATCAGAATAATCATAGGCTAGACAGCTAGGGTTTAGCCATTACGATCTCGAGGTAGATCAACTCTTGTAACCCCTATACTCATCGAATACAATCAAGTAGGACGTAGGGTTTTACCTCCTTTAAGAGGGCCTGAACCTTGGTAAACATTGTGTCCCATTGTCTCTTGTTACCATTGATCCTTAGACGCACAACTTGGGCCCCCCTACCCAAGATCTTCTGGTTTTGACATTGACATTGGTGCTTTCATTGAGAGCTCCGCTGTGTTGTCAACAGAAGAATTGATGGCTCGGCTCGGCTCGTCATCAACGATGACGCTATTTTCGGGGAGACATTTCTTCCTGGTCAACTTTTTGTGTTCGGCGGCTTTGCGCTACGTGCCAACTCGATCGGCCACCTTGAGCAGGTCGATAGCTACGCCCCTGGACACTAGATCGGGTTTGGAAGTTTGAACTACATCGCTGATATCCGAGGAGACCTGATCTTCGAGGGGTTCGCGGCCTCGGCTACCGCTCCCCACCCGTGCGAAGGAGGCCCTTCGAATCCATTATCAAATCCCGTCCAGGGGTCGATGCTCGTATCCGCCTTGGCCTTAGATGCAGGGCGGACCACATCGTCCGAAGACGGGAGGATGAACCCCGCCGGACTCTCTCATGTCATGGAGCTTCCAACCGGAAACCCAGATGCGGCCCTGTCGTGTGCGAACCCGATGTCAAACGGGACTCTTCCCATCATCGGGAGGCCAGACTGGCATCTGTACGTCAACTCCGAACTATCAAGGTCTGCGCCCATCGGGCTCGATCAAGTGGTTATCACCAAGCTTGGCTTCGCAGATCCGCAGACTCCTATCCAGCTTTCACTCTTAAACGAAACGCTGGACTTAATACAATCTCTCGCCATCACAGAAGTGTCACCTCCGAACTACACCCAGCTGGGGATGGGGGCTGAGAGCAGGGAATTTTACGTCCCACCCACCACCCACTTAATAGCCACTGTCGAGGATTTAACCGACATGCTAGACTACGCCTCCGAAGACATCGATGGCATAGACGATGATGTCGACGCCGAACCAGGCCAAAACCCGCCTATCACTGGGCGTTGGATGGCCACTTCTACCTACGATGTATACATGGTGGATACACCTGAGAAGAAGGATGACGATGGCATTCAAGATCCAGACAAGGACAAGCCCGTCGATGAACCACCAAAGTACCGGCGTTAGCGGCGCCACTCACGATCGCGTCCGGTAAGGGAAAGTAATACCGGCACCGGAGATAATGACACTCCGGACAACACCGAGGACCCCGACCACCCCGTCGAACACGTGTCCGAGTAGGATGAAAGGGAAGAGTGCCAATACAGCCCCGAAGACGCTGATCACGAAGATTCGAAAGATAGTAACTACTCACCTGTCTCCAAAGAGGATGTTAGCCTTGGTGTCGAAGATTTTATCGTCCCAAAGGAACCCCTCAAACAGGAACGCTTCAAGAGATAGCTCATCGCCACCGCGCGGAGCCTGAAAAAGAAACAACAGCAGCTTCAAGCCGAATAGGATACGCTCAACGGCAAATGAACCAAAGTCCTAGCTGCCGAAGAATATGACTTCGAGCGACCAGTAAAGAGTTACCCCAAACGCAGGCTGCTGCCACAATTCGAGGATGAAGCCTTTGAGCCAATACCGTCCAAATACAATTATGTTGATCAACTAGACCGACCACCATGTGGACGGGACAAAATGGCTCATCACACCGAACATCAGCCCACGTCCCCTTGCCATAGAGGCAAGGACACAACGGCTCCGGGCTACACATACGACTTACGTCAGGACCTGGCCAATAAAGCCGGCCAGACTAGATCAATCTATGGATCAAGAGGACGCGCCCGACACGAGATGACGGCCATCAAGCCTGGCACGATGAGTATAATCAAGTTCGGGGTCAGTACCGAACGCATATGCCATCCGAACTCTGTCGCGATGTTGCCTGGTATAGAGGTGCTGCACACCCTATGTGCTTTTACCGATGAGGTAATGCAGCACCAATTTCCGGAAGGGTTTAAACCCATGAACATCGAGCAGTACGATGGAACGACGGATCCTGTCCTATGGATTGAAGATTTTCTTCTCCACATTCACATGACTCGCAGAGATGACCTCCACGCCATTAAATACCTCCCTCTAAAGCTGAAAGGACCAGCACCGCACTGGTTGAATAGCCTCCCAAAGAACTCCATTGGAATCTAGGAAGATTTAGAAGACGCGTTTCGGGCCAACTTTCAGGGCAGTTATGTCCGCCCCCCGGATGTTGATGACTTAAGTCACATAGTCCAGCAACCTGGAGAGTCAGCTCACAAACTTTGGAATCGGTTCCTAATTAAAAAGAACCAAATCATGGACTGTCCAGACGCTGAAGCCTTAGCGGCATTCAAACATAGCGTCGGTGACGAATGGCTCGCCCGACACCTCGGGCAGGAAAAATCAAAGACCATGGCAGCTCTTACTGCACTTATGACCCACTTCTGTGCGGGCGAAGATAGCTGATTGGCTCGTAGAAGCAATAGTTCCAGCGACCCCGGCACTTCTGAGGCCAGGGGTGGCAATGGTAGACCACGACGCAACAAAAACAAGTGTCGGAACAATAACGATGAAACAGAGGATACAACAATAAGTGCCGGATTCAGTGGTTCCAAACCCGGTCAGCGAAAGAAGCCTTTCAAGGGCAACACAGACGGTCCATCCAACTTGGATAAAATACTCGAGAGGCCTTGCTAGATTCACGACACCCCTGACAAGCCTGCCAACCACACCAATAGAAATTGTTGGGTTTTCAAGCAGGACAGTAAATTAAATGCCGAACATAAGGGGAAAGGACCTCCAAGCAAGGACGATGATGAGCCATGTCAGCCGAACATGGGGGGACAGAAGCAGGTTCCCCCCGAGGTGAAAACTGTGAACATGTGAAAGTGCAACTATCCCTAGGTGGTTTTGGTAATTCCTAACAACATATAGCTCATTGAGCTAATACTATTCCAAGACAAATATTTCAGGAAAGCTTAATGAATGGCATGGCATGGATGAAAAAAGTGGATCCCTCAAAATACTAAGGATAAAAGGATTGGCTCAAGCTTCAAGCTCAAGACTCTACATTTTATATTTTAGTGATCCAAGATCACATTGAGTCTATAGGAAAAGCCAATACTATCAAGGAGGGATGAGGTGTTGCTTAATGAGTTTCTTGCTTCATAGTGCTTAGTGATATGCTTCAAAACCCTCAACTACTTTCCCACATCCACATATGACCTAAACCAAAAGTCAAACTCGGCCCCACCGATTCTTTCTACCCGGCGCCATCGAGTTCAGATGTCATAGCCACTGCCACAAACCCTAGGCAAATCGGTCTTACCGATAGGGATCTCGGTCTCACCGAGATGGGATTGTAATCTCTTTGTTTCCCTTCGCAACATTTCGGTCTCACCGAGATGAGTGATCGGTCCCACCGAGATTGCAATGTAAACTCTCTGTTTCCTTTTCGTAACATTTCGGTCTCACCGAAAAGAGCGAACCGGTCCCACTGAGTTTACTTGACCAACTCTCTGGTTAGCTTATTACCAAAATCGGTCTCACCAAGTTTGTGTAATCGGTCTCACCGAGATTACGTTATGCCCTAACCCTAACCATATCGGTCCTACCGAGTTGCATGTCGGTCCCACCGAAAACCCTAACAGTCACTAGGTTTACTAAATCGGTCTGACCGAGTTTGTTGATTCGGTCCCACCGAGATTGGTAAATTGTGTGTAACGGTTAGATTTTGTGTGGAGGCTATATATACCCCTCCACCTCCTCTTCACTCATGGAGAGAGCCATCAGAAGAAACCTACACTTCCAACTTACCATTTTTGAGAGAGAACCACCTACTCATGTGTTGAGACCAAGATATTCCATTCCTATCATATGAATCTTGATCTCTAGCCTTCCCCAAGTTGCTTTCCACTCAAATCTTCTTTCCTCCAAATCCAAATCCTGTGAGAGAGAGTTGAGTGTTGGGGAGACTATCATTTGAAGCACAAGAGCAAGGAGTTCATCATCAACACACCATTTGTTACTTCTTGGAGAGTGGTGTCTCCTAGATTGGCTAGGTGTCACTTGGGAGCCTCCGACAAGATTGTGGAGTTGAACCAAGGAGTTTGTAAGGGCAAGGAGATCGCCTACTTCGTGAAGATCTACCGCTAGTGAGGCAAGTCCTTCGTGGGCGACGACCATGGTGGGATAGACAAGGTTGCTTCTTCGTGGACCCTTCTTGGGTGGAGCCCTCCATGGACTCGCGCAGCTATTACCCTTTGCGGGTTGAAGTCTCCATCAACGTGGATGTACGATAGCACCACCTATCGGAACCACGGCTCAAAAATCACCGTGTCTCCAAATTGCTTTTGAAATCTCCAAACCCTTCCCTTTACATTCTTGCAAGTTGCATGCTTTATTTTCCGCTTCTAATATACTCTTTGCATGCTTGCTTGAATTGTGTTAAGATTGCTTGACTTGTGCTAAGTTTGCTAAAATCTACCAAAGACTAAAATTGGGAAAAGGTTAAGTTTTATTTGGTCAAGTAGTCTAATCACCCCCCTCTAGACATACTTCAAGATCCTACAAGTGGTATCAGAGCTTTGGTCTCCATTTGCTTTGATTTCCATAGCTTTTGGTGGTCATAGCCTTGGTTTCACAACCTAGGAGAGTATGGCGTCTAGTGAGGGAAACTATCACCGTAGAGGTCCTTACTTTGATGGTACTAATTTTGCTAGTTGGAAGCATAAGATGAAAATGCATATTCTCGGACATAACCCCGCCGTTTGGGCTATTGTGTGTATTGTCTTGCAAGGTGAATTCTTTGATGGGAGAGAACCAAACCGTGAAGCTAGCGCGGAAGAGTTGAAGATGCTGCAATACAATGCTCAAGCTTGTGATATCCTCTTCAACGGATTGTGCCCCGAAGAATTCAAAAAAATCAGCCGTCTTGAGAATGCAAAGGAAATTTGGGACACTTTGATTGATATGCACGAAGGTACCGACTCCGTCAAGGAATCCAAATTGGATGTGCTTCAAAGTCAACTTGACAAGTTCAAGATGAAGGATGGTGAAGGCATCGCTGAAATGTACTCTAGGCTTGCTCTCATCACAAATGAGATTGCCGGCTTAGGAAGTGAAGAGATGACCGACAAATTCATCATCAAGAAGATCCTAAGAGCCTTGGATGGAAAATATGATACCGTATGCACATTGATCCAAATGATGCCCAACTACAAGAATCTCAAGCCAACGGAGGTCATCGGAAGAATTGTTGCTCATGAGATGTCGCTTAAGGATAAGGAGGAGCTGCACAACAAGTCAAGTGGTGCTTACAAAGCCTCATGTGAAGCTCCCACATCATCAAGTGAGAAACAAACCTTCAATGAAGAATTGAGCCTAATGGTGAATAACTTCAACAAATTCTACAAGAGTAAAAGCAAGGAAAGAAGTTCCAAGTCAAGGTCCTACAATGACAAAAGATCTTCCAGTCGAGAGCGAAAATGCTACAACTGTGGAAGACTCGGACACTATTCCAATGAGTGTACGGCTCCCTACAAAAGAAGAGAAGATTCACCTAAGAGGATAAGTAGAAGAGAAGAATCACCGCCAAGAGAGAGAAGGAGTAGAGATGATTGTTATGAACAAAGAACATCCCGGAGAAGCAAGGATTTGGAAAGGAAGGACAAGTCATCAAGGAGCTACACAAAACGAAGACATCAAGCTCATGTTGGTGAATGGGTATCCGGTTCCGACTCTGAACATCACTGCGAGAGAAGCTAACACTCCGACTCCGAACATACTCAAGATGAAGGTGTTGCCGGTCTAGCACTTGTGTCAACCAACTCCCACGACATATTTGATTCACCAAATGAAGGACTTGGAATATGCTTCATGGCTAAAGGCCCAAAGGTAACGCACCCCGAGTATGTTGATTTCAATAGTGATGAAGATGACTTGCTAGGTGATGATGATTTACTTATTGACAACTCTAGTCATGAAAACTATGATGAAACGTCAATTAATCATGCTAATGAAGATAAAACGAATGATGATGATAAGGAGAAGATTGAGCTCCTAACTAAAGAACTAAACACTCTTAAGTTAGCTCATGAAACTATCTTAGGGGATCATCGAGAACTTTTAAGGACTCATGAGAAGTTACACTTTGAAAAGCTCAACCTGGAGCAAGAGCACGAGTTCTTAAAGGCAATCAATGATGATCTTCGCAAGAAAAGTTCTTCTTACATTGCCAAGCGTTTACTCTTATCTACTTACATGCCCCAAGTCAAGTCTAGTAACAAAAACAAGAAGGATTCTTCCTCTAGTAGTAACAATCATCATGCTAAATCCAATATTGTTGCTTCTAGTAGTTCTATTGATTCTACTAATGATTCTCTTAGCCAAGTTACACTTGAGCAAGAAAATAGCTTATTGAAGGGAATTATAGAGAAAGGTGTTTACAAGAGCCTTGCCGGAAGTAAGCAATTCGAAGAAATTCTACGCAAGCAAGGAAGGCACCGGAAGAACCAAGGTGTTGGTTTTGAACGAAAGTTCAATGCCAATGGAGTTGAGTGGGAAGAAGATCAATACCCCAAGACAAAGTTTGTTCCTCAACGAGAGAAGTATGATCCTACTTCATTCAAAGGGACACAAGCTCAAGATGATCTTCCACCACAAGACCACAAGCAAAAAGGCAAGGATGAGCTTCAAGAGGAGATTGATGCATTTGACGAAGCTCCCAAGGCCTTGGTCAAGTAAATTCCCAAGACTACGTCAAGCTCTACTTCATCAAGTACAACTACAACTCCAAGGATTCCCATCAACATGGTGTGGATCTCGAAGAAGAACTAGAGAGTTCTTGAGGGTGACTCCGCCAACATCCTTCACTCATATCATTTTGGCAAGGACAAGTGCAATCAATTTCCACATCTTGCACTAGTTCAAGGAGTCACAAACCCTCTTGTTGGTAAGACAAGGGACAAGGTAACCTAATGCTTTCATAGACATCATCTTGTGTGTGCATCACTCTATGTCTATGGATATCCTTGTTTGTTCCTTGTGGGACTAACCCGTGTAGGTATTGAAAGTGCAACTCACTCCAAAGGATTGCTCCAAATGATCTACATCAACATTGAGCATTCACATCTTCAACACCTACATGAAGTCAACATCGACAAAACCCAAGGTTAGTTCATCCCTCTATAGGGGGATCTCACATCTAGGGGGAGCTTTACTCTAATAATTAAGCTAAAGCAACTCTAATGGTGTGAACACATCAATGCATTATGTAAAAGTGGTAGCCCCACTTGAGCTTAAACGATGAGTATGACCTATGATCAAATGTTCTCATTTGACTCCTAAGTCAATATACTCATATATAGATGACCTAGTCATCGCCAATTGCTTGATAGATGCTAGAATTGGTTGTGCATGCTTTGCCACATATTTCATTTGTCATTTTATTGTGTGAGCATGTTGATTGCATATTTTACTCATTCGAGGACATCCACTTGTAGTTTTGCTTGTTTGGCTTATTTTTATTTTGGCGAAGTGGATGGACAAGAATGCCTAAGAACTTCTCTAGCTATCTATGCTTTTCTTGTCTCAAACTCTATTCATGCTACATCACAAAATTGATCAAGTCAGATTCGAACCACTCTGTGTGAGGAGCACTCGGAGTCCCCGATTCGTCATAGACTTAAACTTCCAAAACTTCTCTGTGCGTCTCGGTCCGACCGATTCTTCCATTTTGGTCATACCGAGATCACTAAGTCGATCTAGGTTTTCAATCTCGGTGCAACCGATTTGAACATTTCGGTCTCACCGAGTTGCAGTAATGCATCTCGGTGCCACCGAGTTGTTCCACTCAATCACACCGATAGGGTCGGGCTATATATACCAAAGGGCAAAAAATTTGGAAATTTCTCCGAACAGTTTTCGCTCGCGCTCAGCCCGCTCTGCCTCCAGGGTCTCCGGATCATTCTCCTCATCGCCAGCCGCCTCCCGCCACTAGTCTCCGCCACCGTCAACGGGAATCTCCACCGCCATTGCCGCTGTAGCCAGTCCATCGCTGAACTAGGGTATGGACTTGATCACTGTGCTATTCCAATCTGATTGCTAGCACATTGTGTTCGTCATGAATCTTGCCACGATTGAAACTATCTCATCTAGTCAAAACTATCCGTAGATTAGGTTTGGATTGAAAATTTAGGGTTAGGTTTCCGCCGAAACCATCTCGGACCCACCGAGTTGTAGAAATCGGTTCCACCGATTTGGCCAAGGCTATTGCACTTGTGATTCTCGTTCTGACTGAGAATTGCAAATCGGTGCGACCAAGTTCAGAACTTTGTGAAACCCTAGCAGTCTTGGTGCCACCGAACTGTGACTCGGTCTGACCGAGATCACTAGTTTAGGTTCCTAAAGCTGCTTCGGTATCACCGAGTTCACAAATCGGTTGATCCGAAATGCTTTCTGTGGAAAACTAAAACTAAGTTTTTAACTCAATCTTTTGCAAAAACCTCTGTATTTTGTGATGCTTATGCTCTCTATCTCATCTACATCTATTCACAGGGTCAGCAGTCAGTGTTTGCAACATGTCTGATCAAAGTGATAGCCAGAACAGGGAAGAGGAGCAGATTCCTATGAGTGAGGGCACTAGTCCCTCTAGTTCCTCAGATGAGGGCAGCAGGAGCACCCCAAGCAACTTACGCAAAGCTGCCACCAGGAACAGGAAGAAGAAAACCTCAGACTCCGAGGATGAAGACTATGTGGTAGAAGAGGATGAAGCCACCTCCAGGAAAGTGCTCAAGAAGGAGTATGGCACTGCTGCAGCCACCAAGCCAGGTCTGGACAGGAAAGTCCCTGCCAAGAGGACTCCTATGCTGAAAGTTAGAGCATCAACTCAGGAAACTGAGAGATCAGAACCCAAGGAGCCAGTAGTGGCTGAAAAGAAGAGGAAGGAAAGGGTCAAGAAGACCATGGCCAGAGTTGTTGGGAAGCCTTCCATGATGGAAGAGGAAGAAGAAGAAGAGGCTGCTGCTCCAGCTCCCAAAGCTCAGAAGCTCATGGGTGATGCCATAAGGTCAGGGGCTGCTTCATCAAAGCCCAAAGAAGCACCTAAGGCTGCTTCCAAGCCCAAGACTGCACCCAAGAGGAATACCAGGAACATCCCAGCTGCTAAAAAGAACAAGGCCCCAATGCCTGAAGTTGTTGCAGAAGAAGAAGAAGATGAAGAGCATGTTCTGAGAAAGTTGAAGCCTAAGATTCCAGATCATAACGATGCTCATCCTGTTGCTGAGAACATGAAGCTGAGAAAGGATGCATGACTCAGACAGTGGAGGTTGACTAATCCTTATGCAGTCAGGAGGAGAACTGCTGTGGACTACAGGTTCCATACAAAGGAACATCAGGACTTCTATGAGACTGTGCTGTTGGACAAGAAACCAATAGTCTATGATATGAGATGGGTAGATTGGAAATACATCAAGGAGAATGAGGAACACTACCTAGGAGTGCTTGACAGCTTCAAGGGTTGTGGAGTGGATGAATTTGTTGGGCAGAAGCTCACAAAGTGGAATGATGATCTCATAATGTAATTCTACTCCACAACACACTTCTATCCAGATGGCAGAATAGTTTGGATGTCTGAAGGTACAAGGTACCAGTCTACTATTGAAGAATGGGCAAATCTGATCAATGCACCAAAGGAGAAAGATGATGACTTGGATGTCTATGCCAAGAAGAAGATGGATCACAACTCTATGGCACACATGTACAAGGAGATCCCAGATGATGCACTTGAGACTCACAAGTTTGGATCTATACATTTTCTTTTGTCAGGAGTGCCAACCATCAAGTGGATCCTCAGGCACACACTCTTGCCCAAGTCAGGTGATCATAACATGATCATAGGCCATGCTATTAATCTGCTACACTTATTTGATGTGCCTCAAAAGTTCAAGGTGATGAGCCTCATTGTTGAAACAATCAAGAGGACAGCTGCAGACCAGAAGAGAAGTTGTGGGTATGCCCCATAGATCCAGGAGCTGATTAACTCCAAGATGGGCACTGGCACTTACTTGCTGGACAAGGATCATATGCCTATCTATCCAGACTTTGAGGACAACCAAGTGGTTATGGATGAAAATGAACCATCTTCAGTGCAAGCACAAGCGAAGAAGGAGAAGGCAAAGACTGATAAGGCTACCAAGACCCCCTACCCGAGATCCGCCGGTTTCGACACCGACATTGGTGCTTTCATTGAGAGTTCTGCTGCATCGTCACCAAAAGGTTTGATGGCTCCATCAATCATCTACAACAATGCAGTCCAGGAGGAGGTTTTCCTCCCCGATAGATCTTTGTATTCGGCGGCTTCGCACTGCCGGCCAACTCGCTTTGCCATCTAGAGCAGATCAACAGCTACGCCCCTGGCCATCAGGTCAGGTTTGGAAGCTTGAATTACGTTGCCGATATCCGCGGAGACTTGATCTTTGACGGATTCGAGCCCATGGCAGCCGCTCCCCACCACCATGATGAACATGACCTAAGTCTGTCATCGGACCGTGCCTAGGAGATAGCGCCTGTAACTGCTCTCGCCCTAGATCTGGAACAGATTTCATCGTCCGAGGACAAGAAGCTCAACCCCGCCGTGGAGGTCGCAGGCTCAGCGGCGTTGGAGCCGCACATAGATCCAACCTCGAGCGGGGCCTGTGTCACTAGAACCTCAGACTCGTCTCCGGCCAAAGGTTCCGAACCGCGTGCATCCGTGCCCATCAAACCTGATCGGGCGCCGATCGTTGAATTCAGTTCCGCGGACATGTTCCGGCACTCACCTTTAGGCGATGTGATAAACTCACTAAAAGCCCTCTCCTTATCAGGGGACTCTCAACCGAACTATATCCGGTATGGATTGAAGGCTGATGACGAAGAATTTTGCTTCCCACCCACCACCCACTTCATAGCCACTGTCGAAGACCTAACCGACATGCTTGATTACGACTCCGAAGACATCGACGGTATGGATGACGATGTCGGAGAGGAGCAGGCACAAAAACCACCGCTTACAGGCTGGATAACCACCTCCTCGTATGACGTATACATGGTGGATACACCCGAAGAGAACAACGGCGACAATGAAAAGGATCCAGTTAAGGATAAGCCTCCTGAGATACAGCCGAAGCACCGACATCAGCGGCGCCGCTCTAAGCCACGCCGTGGAAAAGACAACAATACCGACACAGAAGAAAACAATACTCTCGATGATGCCGAAGACAATGAAGACCCTGTTAAGCCAACCTCCGAATAGGGCGAACGGGAAGATGGGTGAGTTAGCCTTGATGAACAGGCCATGAACAAAGACTCGGAGGATAGTAACTACCTTCCACTCTCCAAGGACGAGGTGAGCCTCGGCAACGAGGATTTTATCGTGCCCGAGGAACCTCTCGAGCAGGAGTGCTTTAAGCGCCAGCTAATAGCCACTTCAAGGAGCCTGAAAAAGAAATAGCAGCAGCTTCAAGCTGAACAAGATCTGCTCAACAATAGGTGGGCTGATGTCCTAGCAGCCGAAGAATACGACCTCGAGCGCCCAACCAAGAGTTACCTGAAGTGCAAATTGTTACCCCAATTCAATGACGAGGCGCTGGTGCCCGTACTACCAGCGCGTAATGCGGCTGACCGGCCACGTGCCCGTACTACCAGCGCGTAATGCGGCTGACCGACCACCACGTGGCCGGGACAAAGCGGCAACTCAAGCCGAACACTAGCCCGCACTACCTCGTCGTGAAAGCAGAGACACAACAGCCCAGGGATACACATATGACCTGCGGCATGACCTGGAAAATAGAGCAGGTCAGACCAGATCGATCTACGGATCACGGGGGCGTGCCCCGATGCGCGACGATGGCCATCCGGCCAGAGATGATGAACATAACCACGCCCGGGCTGAAAACCGCAAAAGAACTCCATCCGAGCTACGTCGCGACTTGGCCCGATATAGAGGCGCCACACACCCCCTTTGCTTCACTGATGAAGTAATGAGACATGAATTCCCAGAAGGGTTTAAACCCGTGGACATCGAATCATATGATGGGATAACAGACCCCGTGGTATGGATTGAGGATTTTCTCCTCCATATTCATATGGTCCGCAGTGGTGATCTTCACGCCATCAAATACTTCCCGCTAAAACTCAAGGGGCCTGCTCGGCACTAGTTGAACAGTTTGCCCCAAAACTCAGTTGGCAGCTAGGAAGACTTGGGCACATATGTGCGACCTCCGGATGCCGACGACTTAAGTCACATAGTGCAACAACACGGAGAGTTGGCAAGGAAATTTTGGACTAGGTTCTTAACTAAAAAGAACCAGATCTAGCCCTAGAGGCCTTTAAACATAGCATCTGTGACGAATGGCTCGCCCGACACCTCGGCCAAGAAAAGCCGAAGTCCATGGCAGCCCTCACAACGCTTATGACCCGCTTCTGCACGGGCGAGGATAGCTGGCTAGCCCGTAGCAATAACACTACAAGCGAACCTGGCACTTCTGAAGCCAGAAATAGCAACGGAAAGCCCCGACGCAATAGACACAAGCGTCGAAACAACGGTGACAACACCGAAGACACGACGGTCAACACCGGATTCAGTGGCTCTAAGTCCGATCAGCGGAAGAAGCCATACAAAAGAAATAATCCGGGTTCGTCCAGCTTGGATCGCATACTCGATCGTCCATGTCAAATCCACGGAACTCCTGATAAACCAGCCAGTCATACTAATAGAGAATGCTGGGTTTTTAAACAGGTCGACAAGTTAAATGCCGAGAATAAGGAGAAGGGGTCGCAAAGCAAGGACGATGACAAGGAGCCCCGGCCACCGAACACAGGGGGACAGAAGAAGCCCCCCCCAAGTTAAAACGGTGAACATGATATACGCTACCCATATCCCCAAGAGGGAGCGCAAACGCGCTCTTAGGGACGTCTACGCGATAGAGCCAGACGCCCCAAAGTTCAACCCATGGTCGTCCTACCCAATCACCTTCAATCGCAGGGACCATTCGACCAGTATTCATCATGGCGGTTCAGCCGCACTAGTCCTTGACCCAATCATTGATGGATTCCATCTTACACGAGTCCTCATGGACGGTGGTAGCGGCCTGAACCTACTCTATCAGGATATAGTGCGCAAAATGTGTATTGATCCCTCAAGGATCAAGCCCACAAAAACCACCTTTAAAGGTGTCATACCAGGTGTAGAGGCCCGCTGTACGGGCTCAATCACACTGGATGTGGTCTTCGGATCCCTGGACAATTTCCAAAGCGAAGAGTTGATCTTCGATATCGTCCCCTTCCGTGGCTATCACGCACTGCTCGGACCAACCGCATTCGCTCGATTCAATGCGATGCCACACTACGCTTATCTCAAACTCAAGATGCTCGGACCACGCGGTGTTATAACAGTCAATGGAAACACGGAATGCTCCCTCCGTACCGAGGAGCACACCACTGGCCTCGCAGCAGAAGCACATAGCGACCTTTTCAGGCAGAACCTTAATTCGGTGGCCAAGCTCCCGGACACTGTCAAACGAGTCCGAACTACTCTACAGCAGGACAGTCCAGCTCGTCAGCAGCTTGACTAGCAATTCGGCCTCCGTCCCAGTCCTGACCAAACGGAGGCACTCGTACCGCGCATACATAACTACGCACTTAAAATACCATGGGCATAAATGGAGGCACAACTATATCGTGGTCCATAATACGGCTCAACCTCAATTGGACCCGCATACTTTCACTTTTTTCTTTTTCTTTTCAAGTTTCTTTCCCAGGTCTTTCCTGGCGACCTGATTGTCGGACCTATCAAGGGACGGATACACCAAGACAACAAGAAGCATTGACGTATAAGGGAATTTCCAGGTGGCCTCTTTAAATGATCGTTATGCCTGTTTTAAGAACCCGCATGCAGCTCTCCCTTGGTCGTGGCATGTTAAAATAGCCCTGTTGCTTATCGCACTACTTGTACAAATATGCTTTGACGTATTAATCAAATTATAATGGAGAATAGTTTGCGGCCCAATTTCTGTGGCATTAGCATATTACTTCATTTTGCTTTTTTGATATTCTTATCAATTGCACCCGTACACTCTGGTACGCCTTAATTCGCTAGGGGCTTCATTACGCACCATAATACAACAACAAAGTACGAACACTTTTCTATAGTATAGTTCGGCACCCCGAACAATAGCATTATATGCATCGGCTCCGAATCATGTCTTTGGTCAATGGTTGGGTTGCCCGGCTCCTGTGCTTACTACCTTACGTTCCGCTATATCGGTTACGGTAGTAAAGGGAGAACTACTGCGATTGTGTCCTGGTTCATCCGGATGAGCACCTCAGTAGAGAAAGCCGAAAACTGACTGTCATGATGCGGTGTGAGCCGGTCAGCTATTTGAGAGGTTACAAATCTTTTGCGATTTTTTCCGCATTATGCAATGAATCGGTTTTTATTCGATCAGGTGTTTATAGTACCCCAAGTTCAGACTTACGAATACTAGGGGCTGCGCCTAAATTTCTATTGTCAAAATCCTATGGCTAAGTGAGGGTGATAAAGCCACATAGTCCGATTGCCTGGTTCGTTGCGCTAAACACCTCCTTCAAGGACCAAACCTTTGGATAAAGAGTGTTTAGATTCATCCTGAACACCCCCGTACTTCGTACGTGGGGGCTGAAGCTGACGATTGGCCAACTCTCAGATTTAATAAAAACGGCCGCACGGGAGGTAAAATTTTAAATAACATGCATTATATTACATAACGTCTCTGTTTCATAATATAGGAAGGGACAATATGAATGACTTCATTCAAAGATAACGTCTTTTGAACACTGCCCCGCCACAATGCGGGATCCCTCCAGGACATTGTCAAAATACAGCTCGGGCGTGCGGTGCTCCTTGCCCGCGGGCGGTCCCTCGATCACAAGCTTCACGACGTCCATCTTCACCCAATGCATCTTGACTCGGGCGAAGGCCATTCGCGCGCCTTCGATGCAGACTGACCGCTTGATGGCATCAAGCCAAGGGCAGGCCTTGACCAGCCGCTTCATGAGCCCGAAGTAGCTGCTGGGTATGGCTTTGGCAGGCCATAGCCGGATTATTAAATCCTTCATGGCTAGTTCGGCCACCATATGCAGTTCGACCAGCTATTTTAGCTGATCGCTAAAGGGCACCGGATGTTCTGGCGCAAGGTATTGCAACCAAAACAGCTTCTCCATGGAGCTCCCCTCTTCGGCTCAGAAGAATTCCGCAGCATCTAAAATGCTGCGCGGCAGATCTGCAAACACCCCTGGAGAACTCCAAATCCGGGTCAGTAAGAGGAACCTTTTCTTCACATATTTGCTCTGCATAATAAAGGCCTTACCCGTCGCGATTTTTCTGGCCTCCTGGACTTCGTGGAGGGCGCCCTGGGCTTCAACCCGGGCATCGTGTGCGCTTTGGCGGGCCTTGGCAAGTTCGGACTCTTGATCTGCAATGTTGCGCTCCAAGGACTTGCATTTTTTCACGGCGTCCTGGAGCTCCTGCTGAACCTCACTAACCCTGGCCTCATGCTTTTCACGGGCAGCTTGTTCCTTGGCCGCTCTCTCCTTGGCCTAGGCCAGCGCCCTCTTGAGGGTCTCCACCTCGGTCGCCGCTCCTAATAAATATCATGGCACTTTAGTCAGCACAAATCATTCATCCTTCCTGAATATACAGAAGGTCATTGCATACCTTGTTTCTCCTCTAGCTGCTTTTTCACGCGGCCGAGTTCTTCTTCGGCCCGCTCCATACTCTGCTTCGGTCCGAAAACCTCAGCAGTATGAGAGGTCGCATCCAGTAACGACACCTGCTTGTTCACATTGACTCATCTGGTTAGTCTCTTGCGAAACTTGTTTGATCCTCTGTCTGGCTTTTCTTTTCGAACACCGGACAGTGTATCAGGGGCTACTGTCTATACTGTGACATTCTTTTTACATAAATTGCGTTGCTTACCTCAAAGCCTGTTAGAAGGCTTGTGCAGGCTTCGGTCAGTCCGCTCTTCACGGACTGAATCCTCTCAACCATCATACCCATAAGGGTATGGTGCTCCTCAACAATGGAAGCACTTTGCAACGCTTCCATCAGAGTGTCCGGCACCTCTGGTTGGACAGAGGTCACTGGCGGAATTGGCACACCTCCTTCTTTTGAAGGAGGTTGCTTGCTAGGCTCCGGAGCCGCATAGGTCTCCGGGATCGTATTCGGCTGGAGGCCGAACTGAGTATGGCCCCCATCGCTAGTCTCCATGGGGATTTGCTCCCCCATGTGTCCGGCGGCCGAGGTTTCACCCTCCGGCACCGCCCTGACGGCCTCTCGAGTCTCTCCCTGGCCTGGGATCCTTCGGGACAATGCCTCGGTGCCATCCGTGGCCTTGGGAGAGGAGGCCGCTTGAAGGGACCCGCTGTCCATTGCCTACGGGTCCAATGAATCCCTCGAAGATGAGGACCGCTCGAGGTTGGACCGAGCCGGGCTGCAAATGCATGGTTCAACATGCTAAGACTATGAAGTAGAGAGGTCGGATATATGAATGTGTCCAAGTTTTTGAGTACTCACGATTTGACCAGGGCTTGTCTCAAGAACGCTGCTCTGGGCTGCTGTCGATGTCCCATGCGGAGTTATCCGCGAGGGAACCCCTCCCCCTCTTGGACACCTCTGCCTTCAGATTCATGGAGGCCGCCCTCTTCTTCCTTCCTCCCTCAGGGGAAGAGTTGCTTTCCTCCTCCTTTTCGTCCTCGGTGATGGAGGAGTGAGTCTTGGTGTCTTCGGACATCACGTCTGAAGCACCCTTGATCGGAGGCCACCTCTAGTACCCTTGGCCTTCTTCTTGGCCTTCTTCTCCGGCGCTTGATAGGGTGCTAGAACCAGCATCTTCGTCAGAAGTGGAATTGCTGGGTCTTCGGGCAACGGAGCCGGACCGTGAATCCGCTCCGCTTTCTTTGTCCAGCCCTGAGAGAATTAGTAGGGAGGCTTAGGCGTCTTCCTTGAATATGCAAGTAAAGGATACACCTTGAAAACATGAAAAAACTTACCGGACTAGCGGGATGGTCCAAGTCGTGCCCACGGTCCTCGGCGGTGTCCGGCCATGTCTCGCTGGACTTGAAAAGCACCTTCCAGATGTCTTCATGCGTAGTGCTGAAGAACTGCAGCAAGGTCTGGCGCTTGGCTGGATCAGACTCCCACAAATGGCACGCCCGACTTTGGCATGGAAGGATCCTACAAATAAGCATCACCTGGATCACATTGATGAGCTTGATATTCTTGTCTACCATGCTCCTGATGCGCGTCTGAAGTGCTGTCAGCTCCTCTGACGAAGACCAGTCTAGGCCCTTCTCTGGCCAGGAGGTGAGCCTCTCTGGACCGGAATTCGGGAGCCGCGGCCCATGTGGTGCCGCACGGCTCTGTGATATAGAACACGATTTCTGCCACCCTTTGATGGTCTCCACGAAGGAGCCTTCGGGCCATGTGATGTTGGGCATCTTGCTCACCATGGCGCCTCCACACTCTGCATGTTGGCCACTCACCACCTTCGGCTTCACATTGAAGATCTTTAACCACAATCCTAAGTGAGGTGGGATGCGGAGGAAAGCCTCGCACACGACAATGAATGCCGAGATGTTGAGGAAAGAATTTGGGGCTAGATCATGGAAATCTAGCCTGTAGTAGAACATGAGTCCGCAGACGAAGGGGTGGAGAGGAAATCCCAGCCCGCGGATGAAGTGGGGGATGAACACCACCCTCTCATGGGGTTCCGGGGTGGGGACGATCTATCCCTTGGCTGGAAGCCGGTGGGCAATTTCCTTGGCCAAATACCCAGCCTCCCAGAGCTGTGTAATATCCTTCTCCTTGACGGAGGAGACCATCCACTTGCCCTGCGCTCCGGATCCGGACATGGTTGGAGTGCTTTCTGGGGGCGGAAAAGATGAGAACTTGGGCGCTGGAGCTCGAGAATGGGGAAGGTAGGGAGAGAAGGCGTGGGCGAAAGGGGTGAATCCTCATCTCTTTATAAAGGCCGTGAATATCAAGCGCCTCCCCACTCGCCTTAAAACTTTCCTATTCCCCAAGGGCCGTGCAGGCGGCACGGTTGGGTTGCCCATACCCATATTGATGAGAATCCTGCAATAAGGGGACACGATCTCTGCTTTGACAAGATGTGCCAATGAAACCGCGTCTCGAAATATGGAGCGGCAGGCTAAAAAATGGTTCGAATAATGGCCGGGCGGCGACGTGATGTCACGCTACAAAAAGTTGTCAGCAGATTGGACTCGTGAAATATTATACTCTCTACGGTTGTGTGTGGAATTTGTTTTGCAGAGCCGGACACGATTCTTGTGTTGAAAGACTATTTTGGAGTATTCGAAGAAGGAACCTGCCTTGCAATGTCGAAGACAATCTGCATGCCGGACACCTCGTCATTGAAGCCTGGTTTAGGGGCTACTAAGGGAGTCCTGGATTAAGGGGTCCTCAGATAGCCGGACTATGTAACATGGGCCAGACTGTTGGGCCATGAAGATACAAGATAGAAGACCTCTTCCCATGTCCGGATGGGACTCTCCTTGGCGTGGAAGGCAAGCTTGGCATTCGGATATGAAGATTTCTTTCTCTGTAACCGACTTTGTACAACCCTAGTCCCCTCCGGTGTCTATATAAACCCAAGGGCTTAGTCCGTAGAGGCAATCACAATCATAACCATATAGGCTAGACTTCTAGGGTTTTAGCCATTACGATCTCGTGGTAGATCAACTCTTGTAATACTCATACTCATCAAGATCAATCAAGCAGGAAGTAGGGTATTACCTCCATAGAGAGGGCCCGAACCTGGGTAAACATCGTGTCCCCCGCCTCCTGTTATCATCAACCTTAGACGCACAGTTCGGGATCCCCTACCCGAGATCCGCCGGTTTCGACACCGACATGCACCTTCAAGGGGAGGACTGACAGGCAGGGCATGAAGCAATTCAGAGGCCGGTGCTTTGAAGTGAGTGTTCATTGTCATCGAGTCTAACACCCAAGAATTTATATCATCATAATTTCTGGTGATGTGCAGCGTCGCGTAGAACTGAAGAGTTAGCTCTTTATTCCAATCACATATATCAGTGCAGAAATTGAGTAGCCCAGCATCATGAAGAACACTGAGGACTAGGTTGAAGCAAGGCAACGATTCCATATCCACATGAGGAATATGCTCATGGTCAATGTCGGTGTCAAAACCTGCGGATCTCGGGTAGGGGGTCCCGAACTGTGCGTCTAGGTGGATGGTAACAGGAGACAAGGGACATGATGTTTTTACCCAGGTTCGGGCCCTCTCGATGGAGGTAAAACCCTACTCCTGCTTGATTAATATTGATGATATGGGTAGTACAAGAGTTGATCTACCACGAGATCAGAGAGGCTAAACCCTAGAAGCTAGCCTATGGTATGATTGTTGTTCGTCCTACGGACTAAAACTCTCCGGTTTATATAGACACCGGAGAGGGCTAGGGTTACATAGAGTCGGTTACAATGGGAGGAGATCTTCATATCATATCACCAAGCTTGCCTTCCATGCCAAGAAAAGTCCTATCCGGACACAGGACAGAGTCTTCAATCTTGTATCTTCGTAGTCCGGGAGTCCGGCCAAAGGTCATAGTCCGGCCATCCGGACACCCCTTAGTAGCCCCTGAACCAGGCTTCAATGATGACAAGTCCGGCATGCAAATTGTCTTCGGCATTGCAAGGCGGGTTCCTCCTCCGAATACTTCATAGAAGATGTTGAACACAAGGATAGTGTCCGGCTCTGTAAAATAAGTACCACCGTAGAGAGAATAATATCTGCACCAATCTAATTTGCTGACGTATTCCGCAGCGTGACATCACGCTATGGCAAGCCTTTATTCAAATTATTTTACTGTTCCACCTCAGCGCGTTTAGTGAGGCGGTTTCCTTGGCACGTCTTGTCAAAGCAGAGATCGTGTCCCCTTATTCCGGGATTCTCATCAATACGGGCGTGGGTAACCCAGCCGTGCCTTCGGTATGACTCCCTAATTGAAAGCGAGTCCCAAACAGTTACGGGGAGGGCTCTTGGTATTCAACTCCTTTATAAAGAGACCAAGGCTCGACTCCTTTCTTTTCAATCCAATCGAATCCGCCCCTCGCTTCGAGTTCCAACACCCAAAGCCCTAGTTTTAGGCGCTTCGGACCTTCGACGATGTCCGGCTCCGACCTTCAAGGCTGGTGGATGCCTTCCTCCATTACGGAAGAAGATGTGCGAAAGCTGAGAGATGCCAGGTATCTAATCGGCGAAATCTCACATAGGCTGCCTGCTCAAGGGCAGGCCATTCCCACTCCCCAGCCCGGTAAGAGCGTGGTGTTCACATCTCACTTCCTTCGGGGGCTAGGCTTCCCGATTGATCCCTTCGTGAGGGGGCTTATGTTTTATTACGGGCTGGAATTCCACGACTGAGCTTCGGAGTCCATCCTCCAAATCTCATCATTCATTGTCGTGTGTGAGGCCTTCCTCCATATTACTCCTCACTTCGGATTGTGGATTAGAACCTTCAAGGTGGAACCGAAGATGATCGAGGGGCAACACGCTGAGTGCAGAGGAGCTATCATAAGCAAGATGGCCGACGCTCCATGGCCCGAGGGCTCTTTCCAAGAGGAGTTCGGCTTATGGCAACCGGACTGGTTTTACATCACAGCCCCCAAGGGCACCACATGGGTGGCGCCACCTGCTTTTCACTCGGGTCCCCCACCACGGCGAGCGTCATGGGTCAATGAAGGGCTTATCTGGGGGCCGTCCAAAGACGTGCCCCTACTGCAGGACCGCATTCGAGATCTCCTAGAAAGAGATATTAACTTGACCATAGTGGCGCAAGTTATGCTGATTCGCCGCATGCTGCCCTGCAAACGTCGCCCTCTCCGCCTGTGGGAATTTAATCTGGAGGGACCGTGAGTCCTCCAATATTTTATGGGCGCAACACCCATGGAGATGTACAAATTGTTCTTCGGGTCACAAGCAAGGTGTCTGGACTTGTCCAAGGACGCAGGTCTGAGCTGCAATCACCCAGATGCTCAAGTAAGTAGCCCCGTATTTGGACACGCCATCCGTATTTTCATCATAAAATTGCCTTTTAACAAAGCTATCTTTTGAACAGGAGTGGATAGCGAAGGCAAAGCTTCTCAGGTGTCCAGCCCCCCTGCCCGAGACCGTGCCGGATCCTGTGTTAACCAGGATGCTAGAGATTATGCTTTCAGCGGAGGGCGAAGAGGGGAACCAAGGAGCTACCGCCTCCACGAAGGAGGCTGTCAGGAAGGGAGGAATCGAGAGTTCCCCCGACCTGGGAAAGAAAAGGACTGCCTCTGAAGACCCGGAGGGGATGGCCTCGAAACGGGGGAAGAAATCTTCGCCAGAGGATCCGGCGCCGGAGAATGCCCCGACCGCATTGCGCCCTCAAGGGGATCAGCTCTCCTCCGAGCCGTAAGTAAAGAGAGGGGTTCCAAAATGAATGGCATCCCTGTTTTATTTCTGAGGAAGATAACCGAAATATTACCTTGCAGTTCGGATCTCAACCCTCCTCAGCAGAGCTCATCTTCAGGGGATCTTCGTCTGGAGATGATGGAGAGCGAAACGCCTCCCCTAGCTGCACCGTCTTACGAGGCAGGCGACCCCGAGGTGTCGTCCCGGAGGATTTTTCCAAGTCCGGACCCTGAAAAAGGTCATCAGGCTAGTCCGACACCCTCTGGTGCATAGTCAGAGGGGCTGAGGGATCTGCTCGGGCGAGCATCCATCTCAGAAGAACACCGTATGTTGATGAACACGGAGATAGGAAGGATTTCATCCGCGGAAAGTGGATCGTACGAGGCCGCCAGGAGTTTACTGACAGGCTTTGAGGTACGTGAAAAAGTCTACCTTTTGGTAGAGCTGCATATATAAAATGCGCCCTGTATAAATAGTAGCCCTTGAGACTCTGTGTGCCATCAAAAGTGATGGCGCACAGAGGATCATAACCCCAGGTGTAATATGTCACCTTTTTATGAAGGTGGCGAGGCGTTCGGTGGCTAGCCGGACTGATGAATCTGCCGAGCTAAAGCGGCAACTTGACGTGGCGGATGCCGACATCGCGCTTGTAAATAAGCGGCTAGACGAGGCACAAGGTATGCTCCACAGACATCTGATAAGAGGAGTTCGATGCTCGTGCCTTATAAGATATGTGCTTAATGTAGATGGTGCTACTGCCGTGGAGAACCTTCGGGCAGAACTTGCCCGAGCCAAGGAGCAAGCAAGGAAAAGTGATGCGGCTGCCGTTAAAGCGGATGAAGAGCTAAAAGCCGAACATGCTGCTCACTACCAGAGCAAGAAAGTAATAGCCGAGATGGCTATGAAATTGAAGGATGCTGCCGGCCGCTGTAAATTTCTTGAACAAGAAGATAGGGCGGCTCAGAAGGACCTTGAAAAGATCACTGCCGAGGCCAAGGATACTCGCTCTGCAATGAGAGCTATGAAGGAGGAGCTACATCAGGCCAGAGATATCACAGCTGGAAAGCCCTATATGCTGCGGATGAAGTTCGGGGATCCTAAGTATGCTCCGTTAGACCGGCAGTGGAGTGCGGAAAACACTTATCTGGATTTGGTAGCGAGTGCGGCAGACGCGACCGAACACTTCCGGGGTCGAGGTGACCATGAATTGGAAGAACTTTTTTGGTCGCAGTTCCACAATCCAGAACGCCCACTTTCGGTATCCGACTGTTTGGCTGCCTGGGCAGAGCTAAACAGGTTATCCGGACTCGCCATGAGGTATGTTGCGAGTCGTTTGTGGCCGAAAGGGCCAGAGCCAAAGAGTTATTTTAGCTTGGTGCAGCAGTTCCTTGGTTCGGTGCCGCATGTTGATGCGATGAAGAGGTCGGCGTGCATAGAGGGTGCACAAATGGCTCTTGCCCGTGTCAAAACATACTGGGCAGATATGAAGGCCAGTGTTGTTGCATCCCGGGATTCGGACGAAAGCCGAGTACCGGCCAAGCACTACTTTGAGGAAGTTCTTCTGGGCGCTCGTTTAATAGAGGCGCAGTGCTCGAAGGATGTTGTGTTCAAATAGCATGTGCTATTGTAAAAGGAATATTTTGATAGAATGTAAAAGCTTTTTATACTTGTGCTTGCAAGAATTATAACACCTCATGTGCGGCCGTTAATGTATATGTGTATATAACCTGAAAGATGGCAGTCGTTGGCTTCAGCCCCCACGCATATAATGCGGGGGTGTTCGCAAAAAGGCGCCTTTTCACACTTAATCCAACGTCTTGGTCCTACAAAGGAGGTGATAGCGCAGCGAACTAGGCAACCGGACTATAATGCTTTATCACTTTCACTTAGCCATAGGAGTTTGACAGTGGGGCTACTTAATAGCCCCTAGGGGCACCACGCTCGCCCGAATTCGGGGCGCGTGTGTGCCTGACTGGGAAGCGGCCCTTCGTTAATGCGGAGGAATCCTAAAGATTCCGAGTCATCGAGTGGTTGACTAGTCTCTGGCTATATCATGACAGTCAGTTTTTGGCTTTCTCTACTAAGGTGTTCGCCTGGCCGAACCGGGGCACAATCACAGTAGTTCTCCTGGTGCCGCCTTAGCTGATATAGCAGAACGTAAGGCAGCAAAACACAGGAGCCGGGCAAACCCAACATTTGACCCAAGACATGATTCGGAGATGATGCATATAAGTCCAAACTTGTGACGCCGAACACTCCCTAAGGTATTCGGTCTTTATGAAGACGGGCCGAACCAAGGCCCTTAGTAAAAAAGCCCCTGGTGTCCAGGTACGCGCAAGATTCTGGCGTGGCCACATGCCAAGACGCCAGCCTCCTCCTCGGTTATAGCGAAAACCAGGGGATGTTTATCAACAAGAGACAGTAAAAAAGGTTTACGCAGGGTCTTAATCTGAAAAGAATCCTTAAAACGGGTCCCTAGTGCACGTCTGCGCCTGTGTCTCCGTTGTGCCGTATCCTGGACGGGCGTAGCACGGTGTTAGTCTGCGAAAGAGAGGAACTTAGTAAAAAATAATCGTGCGAGAAATCTATATTAAAATAAACAAAATATAGTACAGAGACATGAGCAAAATTGAGCCATATTGTCTCCTGGTGTGAACACGCGGAGCCCCTTGTACAGGGTTATGTGGCTATTAAGCCTTTGTATGTTTACGCTGGACTCGTCGAGCCGTGTCCGTGATAGTAGGGCTGGATTAGTGTGTGGCTGTCCAGGCGGCCGCACCATTACCCGTACTTTTGGGATCAATTGATATTTCCCTTTAATGAGATGATGCCTCGTGGACCGGGCATTTTGAGTGTAAGGGATGCATAATGCGGTATTGCGTTAAAGCAGGCGAAAGCTTCACGTCCCAGTAGCGCTTGATAGCGACTTATGAATGGGGCGATGTGGAAGGTTAGCTTTTCGCTTCGGAAGTTGTCGGGTGAGCCGAACGTGACTTCTAACGAAAGGGAACCCACACTCTGGGTATCTGGGCCTAGCGTGACTCCTTGAAAGGAAGTGTTGCCATGACGAATTATTGCTGGGTTGACCTCAGTTTGCGGATTGTGGCCTAATATAACAGGTTTAGATCACTGCCGCCGTCCATAAGGACTTGTGTAAATTGGAGTCCGTCAATAATCGGGTCCAAGACCAAGGCAGTCCAGCTTGCGTTCCGGACCCCTGTGGAGTAATCCTGATGATCGAAAGTGATTGGTTGTAACAACCAGTGGCGGTGCTCCTCTGGGGCGGGCCGTATGGCGCGTAGCGCCGTTCTGTTTTTCCCTTTTCTCATCTGAAGTGAATTTACTATTTTGACTTCTTGCGGGAACTTCTTTTGTTCTCCGGTGTTCTGCTTGTGGGGTGCGTCATCATCCTCGCTTGGTGTGTCGAGCCCCTTTTGTTCGGTGTTGAGTTTGCCGGACTGCTTGAAGACCTAACAATCTTTGTGGGTGTGGTTTGCAGGTCTCCTGGGGGTACTGTGGATTTGACATATTCTGTCTAGGATTTTGTTGAGGTTAGATAGCTCGTCCCTATCATCTTTGGGGGGCGGCTTTTTCTGATTTTGCCGAGAGCTTTTGAATCCGGCGTTGACTGCCATGCTCATCGGGCTGTTATCCTTGATCCGGCGCTGTTCTTTGTTACGGCGCGGTTTCCCGTTTCCATCTCTGAGTTCGGATGTACTCGGGTCGCTGGTGCTGCTTCTTGCCAACCAGCTATCCTCTCATGCGCAAAATCGGGTCATGAGGCTTGTTAATGCGGCCATTGTTCTTGGCTTTTCTTGGCCGAGGTGTCTGGCGAGCCATTCGTCTCGGACGCTATGTTTGGCTGCTAGGGCCTCGGCGTCCGGACAGTCGACTATCTGATTCTTTTTAGTAAGAAATCTGTTCTAGAGTTTCCGGGTTGACTCTCCGGGCTGCTGAGTTATATGACTCAGATCATCTGCATCCGGAGGTCGGACATAGGTCCCTTGAAAATTTGCCCGGAAAGCATCCTCGAGCGCTTCCCAACTTCCCATGGTGTTTTCGGGAAGGATTTTAAGCCAATGCCGGGCTGGCCCTTTGAGCTTAAGGGGTAAGTATTTTATGGCGTGAAGGTCATCTCCTCTGGCCATGTGTATGTGGAGGATATAATCCTCGATCCAGACTCCAGGGTCTGTTGTTCCGTCACATGCTTCTATGTTTACGGGCTTGAATCCCGCTGGAAATTCATGATCCAGTACCTCATCGGTTAAACATAGGGGATGTGCGGCGTCCCTGTATGTAGGTGTGCCACGATGTTCAGATATTTGTTGCATTGCATTGGTCACTGGAGCTTGCTTTCTTGGCCCATAGATGGATCTGGTTGGACCGGGTTTTTGATGTGAATCCTTGGGCGGATCGCGTGCCGTATTGAGTGCGGCGCCCTTTGTCGCTTGAGATTGATCGTGGGGTCGTCTATCTGACTTGGTGGCTTCCTTGTTTTTTTGACTGTGGGGGCTCTAAGGCCTCTTCATCAAATTCCGGTAGTAATTTCCGCTTCGGATAGCTCTTTGTGTGATGACTGTTGCCGTACTTGTGTGTGGTATTGAGTACTTTGCCCCATCTGATTTTGAGTGCATCTTCCGCTGTTTTGAGCTTCCGCTTCTGCTTTTTCAGGCTACGTGCAGTGGCAACGAGCCTTTGGTGGAGGTTCTGGTGTTCCAGCAACTTGTCCGGCGTGAGGTCGTCCGGACTATTATCTTTCTTGGGGACGGATTGTTCGGTTTGTCCGCCCTGTTTGGACGGTTGCTCGATGGCATGTTCGTCTTCCATTGATTCGCCCTGCTCTATGGTTGGGTCTTTGTCGAGGTGGGGCTTGGCGCGGCGCTTACGCCGCCGCTTTGATTGTTTTTCGAGGGAGCGATCCCTGGTTGCGCCCTTTTGATCCTCGTCGTTGTTTCTTTTAGGTGTGTCCACCATGTATACATCGTATGATGGGGTGGCTTTCCAGTGCCCTATAGGTGCTGGTTCTTGGTCGTCTCCTTCATCGGCATCCATACCGTTGATGTCTTCGGAGTCGAAGTCGAGCATGTCGGTTAAATCGTCGACAGTGGCTACAAAGTGGGTGGTGGGTGGGTTTCGAATTTCTTCGTCGTCCGCATCCCAACCCTGCTGACCATAGTCCGGCCAGGGCTCTCCTGACAAAGAGAGAGACTTTAGTGAGTTCAGGATATCACCAAAGGGCGAGTGCTGAAAGACGTCCGCGGCGGTGAACTCCATGATCGGAGCCCAATCGGGTTGGATTGGAAGGGGTGCGGAAGATTCGGAGTCCGGAACGGAGTCCGGCACCTTGGAGTCACGGGCCTTGCAAAGGACTAGGCGGGTACTCGGCTCTATCGCCGTAGAGATTGCGGCTCCTGGGGCTGCGTCCAGCTGACTGTCCCCGACTGGCGCAGTTGGCTCCGAGCTAGTGGTCGGAGCGGACACCTGAGTGGCGCTCTGGGCGCTGTCCGGTGGCAGAGCTAGATCATGGCCATCATGACAGTGCAGCGTGCTCGGCCGTGGATCGAATCCATCGAAGATCAAGTCCCCGCGGATGTCGGCCGTGTAGTTTAAGCTTCCAAAGCTGACCTGATGGCTAGGGGCATAGCTTTCGATCTGCTCCAGATGGCCAAGCGAATTGGCCCGCAGTGCGAAGCTGCCGAATATGAAGATCTGTCCGGGGAGAAAACTCTCACCCTGGACCGCGTCGTGGTTGACGATCGAAGAAGCCATCGGGCCTAAGGGTGACGACACAGAGGAACTCTCAATGAAAGCACCAATGTCGGTGTCAAAACCGGCGGATCTCGGGTAGGGGGTCCCGAACTGTGCGTCTAGGCAGATGGTAACAGGAGACAAGGGACACGATGTTTTTACCCAAGTTCGGGCCCTCTTGATGGAGGTAAAACCCTACTCCTGCTTGATTAATATTGATGATATGGGCAGTACAAGAGTTGATCTACCACGAGATCAGAGAGGCTAAACCCTAGAAGCTAGCCTATGGTATGATTGTTGTTCGTCCTACGGACTAAAACTCTCTGGTTTATATAGACACCGGAGAGGGCTAGGGTTACATAGAGTTGGTTACAATGGGAGGAGATCTTCATATCATATCGCCAAGCTTGCCTTCCACGCCAAGGAAAGTCCTATCCGGACACGGGACAGAGTCTTCAATCTTGTATCTTCGCAGTCCAGGAGTCCGGCCAAAGGTCATAGTCCGGCCATCCGGACACCCCCTAATCCAGGACCCCCTCAGTCAAAGATCTTGTCCTTATCGAATAGCAGTGAAGAGTAGAAGTTCATCTGACTTGCTGTCCAGAAATGCTTCCTTCAAAGACGAGCAGAGTCATATGGGTTGTAATCAGTGAAGAATACTTGCTCAAAAGAAGGCATCGCCCTTGAACTTCTGCGTCTTTGAGAATGGATTATTCGGCTAGGGCTGAGGTGTATCAGTCAATGTCTTCACTACCTCTTGAATCACAATCTTAGGGGCCATAGGCTGAGGAATTTCAGTTTCCATTTCAGTGGCAGCCTGGGTCTCATTTTCTTGAGCAGCATTAACATCAACACTAGTGGCTGGAATTTCTTTAGGCATGGTAAGAAGAGGTGCTTGAGGTTCATTAGAGCCCGTATGAATTTCTTCAGTCTGGACTGGGGACTGAGGAATCTGTTGCAGTGGGGTGAACATGGGGGAATTGGGGTGATGACTTTCCCAATAGTCATGATTCAACACTGGAGTGGTGCACCCAATGTCCATGTCTTCTTCTTCATCATTAATTTCCTCAACGCTTGCCTCTTTAGCCGTGAACTGAGGCATGAGCGATGATACCATAGGGGTTGAAGTGACATTGTCCACTTCAACTTCTTCATCCATCTGCTTTGTCGAAGCAGCAGAAGGATCTTATTCATCCAATTCACTTGGAATCACATAATCTTCACCAAAAGGAATGATTTCCTTTGATGGCATGCTTGAAAGAGGAACAACATCAATTGGATTTGCAAATGAGCTGGTCAAAGTCTTCGCCTTCTTGGGAGCAGAAGACTCTGAGGAAGCAGATGTTTTCCTTTTCTTCACTTCTGCTCGCTCCGCAGCCTTGGTTTTCTTCGCTTCTAATGCAGAAGGAAGAATAGGACTTGGTGTTGGCGTTGGTGTAGAAGGAGCAGAGGAAATTGGAGCAGTTTCTTTAGGCACAACTGATGCAGTTGTCCTGACTTGTTCAGTTTCCTCAAGCGCAGCTTCAGATGCTTCAGCTGGCCTAACATGTTCTTCAGGTGCAACACTAGTGGTTGCCCTGGCAGTTTCTTTAGTGGCTGGAATAGCTTCATCAGCCTTGGTGCTTTCAGTCTCATCAGCAGCCTGATTTTCATCAACTGTGCTGGCATGTTCTTCAGTAGGCTGTGCAGATGCTTCAGCCTGAGGAATTTCAATGTGCGTTGGAGCAACAACATTGGGTGTAAATCCGTTTGCCATTCTGACGAATCTGACCTTGGCTCCCAGCCATTCTACCTTGTAGGTGTCAAATTCATCACCAAGTTTCTTGATCTCATATTGCAGAGCGACAAGTTCATCAGGCGATAGCGTTAGAACGTTGTCCTTCAGAAAGCGTTGTTTCTTGTATTGGGCTTTCTTCACAGACCTGGCTTTCTCAAATTTCCATTTTTCTTCAGAAATGAAAGTCGTCAACATATGACTTTGACCAGGTGTGAGGTTTAATTCTTTCAAGGGAGTGTTTGGGTCCTTGTGCCAGAGGTCAACGAAGTCCAGGATGTTCTTCGGATCCAACATGAGTGGCACAACACTGCCCTTGGCTCTAGCGGCCCTTTGCTGTGTGTCTCTGATGATTTCGGCTAATTCCTCATCATCAGCTTCGTCATCATCTGATGGCACTTGGAAGGCAACTTGCTTCTTGTGAGGACTTGGTCTGGTGCCTCGTCCAGCAGTAACCTTGGTCTTCAGCAAAGTGGGGCATGTTGAAGACTGATGAGGAACTGGAGAATTTGCAGATGCTCCTGAAGCAATTGAAATGCCTGCGGTCCTATGGCAGGAGGCGAGATGCACAGGTGCCGAGGACTTTGCTGGAGGAGCTGAGGGTTTTGCAACTTAAGGAACTGGAGCAGCTTGAGGAATAGGCCGTGAGGGCATAGATGAGCTTGGCCGTGAGGGCATTGCTGAGGAATGTGGTTTCTGAGCAGGCTTCTTAGGCATAGCCTTCTTGCTAGTAGAGGCCTCAGCAGCGGCAACAACTAAGTCTTTGTTGAATTTCCTCACTGCTTCTTTGGTCTGTTTGGCCAACTTGGCTTGCCGCTTGGCCCATTCATCAGCATAGTCCTCACCGCGCTTGATGCTAGTAGGATCAGCAATTTTGCGAGGTGCCAATGGAGGTCTTGGGCAAGGAGGGTTTAGAGCGAATTTCTTTATGTACTTTGGAGTAACATATCTGTATTCCCTCCATTCCCATGCCCATCTTTGTTCAATCTTCTGAATGCGCACCTTGCGCTCATTCTTCGTTTCCTTTCCATGAGTTGCCTCATCCGGAGTGCAATACCCTGCACAGATGTCATCAGGGATTTCAAAAGCAGTATTCACTTCCAGTTTCTTCCCTCCCTTCTGGGGTCTCTTGCCATCTGCCATTTTCTTCAGTTGAGGATTTTGAACAATTGAGTTCTCTGAAGAGGTATGCAGCTTTTCTTTGAGGAACACTGCAAATGAGTTAAGTTGATGAGAACCTAGTGATTCAGCAGCAAACATGTGTACCTATGAACAGAGTATAGGTGCGAATAATTTGGAGAGGTCATATGCGTTCTCAGAAGTTTTTGCAAAATAAAACAAGTTTGAGGAATTTGACCAGATATGTCTTGAGGAATTTCACTAAGCATTTTTTGACTTAGGTTCCAGAGTTGTATGGATTGTGAAATTCACACAATTGAGAAATCTTGAAGAAAAATGTCACTTAGAGAAACAAATCAAGAACAAATGATTGTGTGAGGTGTTTAAAGTGTGGAAGTTGAAGAATAAACACCTTTTGAAGATTTTATGGAAATCATCATAATCAACAAAGGCAGTAATAGTAACTTTTAATTACCCTTGACGAAGAACACGATGAACTGGGAGTGTTAGATTGGAAGTTCGTCAGTCCAGATCTTCCACGCCCTAACTTGGCAGAGGAAGACATCTATGGCGGTGGCGGAGTGAAGATATCTGCGGCCGGCGCGAGTACGACAACGACGAGTCGAGGCAGTGAAGCTCTTCCTCACCAGCAATGATGAAAGTAGCGGTAGCACTAGGGATTGAGAGCTCGAGCGAGGGGAGTGAGTTCGAGCGGGGTAAATGCAGTCTGAGGTGGGTGAGGGGTATTTATAGCCGAGGTGAAAAACCGCTTGCCCGAGGAAAATGGACGAACGTGCCCCTGACCCTTCTCATCCCAGTGACATGTGTCACCCACGTACAGTGTGGTGGAGATCGTGTGAGATCGTGGGTGAATAGATAAATCTTATCGTGGGATGTGTAACAGTTCGAGTGGCAAAAGCCGAAAATCCAGATAAGAAAATTTTAATGTTTTGTTCGCAAATTCTTCAGCTGACAAGGACACAATGAAGATTTTGAACGGATTTCAAATAGAACGCACAAGAAATTTGTGAACAGACTGGGTTGAGTTTAGCATAGAGGGGAAAGGGTCCGATCACATTCACTTACACTACAAAAAAAAGACACATCCGTGACATTTTGGGCTGAACGATTTTTTTTCCTGTCATACATATGACACTTTTATAATGATAATTGTGACAAAACCTGGTATCATCATAGATGTGGTGGGCTCCTACTTCTATGACAAAAATCATGATAGAAAATGGGCTTTTCGTCCTGGGTAGGCTGGAGACACAGTTGCATGACATTCTTTGGGCCGTCCATGACGGAAAAAACCATGGTAGAAGCGAGGGGGAGGAAAATTTCGGGGAGTTGCCGGTTACGGTGGGAGGTCGGGGGCTGAGCGATGCACGTTTCTCTCGTACATGTACGCGCGTGTGTGCGAGGCGTTGGCTCTAACTGAACCCGAGCGAGGCATTGGGCTCTAACTGAACCCGAGCGATTGCACTGCAGGCTACGCGTTACTGAACCCGAGCGATCGATCGATGGCTGTTAACTGAACCGGATGGAGCGATTCCTTCGCTACTGCTGCTAACTGAAGCCGATTGATTGGATGAA
>NC_041385.1:640852000-640872550 GCF_002162155.2 Triticum dicoccoides | reverse complement strand
GGTGGAGGGGTGGTTGAACAGTAGCCAGTGGAGTAGCGCGCGGTGGAGGCTGGATGAACAGGAGCCCGTGGAGGCTGGACGAGGTCGACAGTAGCCCGTGGAGGCTGGAGGAGGTCAACGGTGGAGATGAAAAGTATCCCGTGGAGTCCCGTTTTGCGGTACGCCACACCCCTCCCGACGAACAGGACCCCCGTTTCGATCGTAGGAGGTCCGTTTCGCCCGTTTTGCGGTACGCCACACCCCTCCCGATCAACAGGACCCCCGTTTCGACCGTAGGAGGTCCGTTTCCTCCGTTTTGCGGTACGCCACACCCCTCCCGATCAACAGGACCCCGTTTTGACTGTAGAAGGTCCATTTCCTCCGTTTTGCGGTACGCCACACCCCTCCCGATCAACAGGACCCCGTTCCGAACGTGGCCGGTACCTTGTGTACGCATGAACTTGGTAGGCCCACAAGTCAGCCTCCAAATCTGTGGCAGACAACATAAAGCCCATTTGCTATTTTTTATAATTTGCAGCCCATTTGCTAATTCTTAAGTAATTTATTACAGCCCATTTTCTGCCTAGGACCACGGTCAAAAAGTTCAACCTTATTTTGCATATTTTGGTGGAGTCCAAACTATTGTAATCCCGAAATGATAAACATTTTTTTAAGAACTTATTGATTTGCCAAAAAAATCGTTTTGTTTTTGTGAGCAAATAAGACGTGGGACAATTGAGTTGGTTTAAGGGAAAACCAGTGGTAAAAAAATCAGCGCTGGGTGGGAAAAAACAACAAAAATAAGGATGTAAATATGAAAAGGGAATTTCATGTGTTTTCAATATAATGATACGTGTATATGAACTAGTAGAACTATAGGTAGAGATTAGAAAATGGATGTAGGACATGCGTTTCAAGAGGAAAATAGAACTGGGTTGTGTGTTTGATTCAGTAAAAAAACTGCCTACGGATGTTGTAAGACAAAATATAACTAACGCTGGCGGGCCAGAGGCCAGTAGATACCTGCTGGATCTTTGTGCCCCGTTGTCGTCATGGGCTGGGCCTGTTAAAAACAAAACCAACCCCGGGCAGTCTGCAGCCCAGTTGAAACTTGCTCGACCTGAAAAAACAATACACATGCTCAATAAACGAGAGAATTCTGCAAGTACAGACTGATAACTAGGATGCAACATGGATATTGTTTTTTTATCGTGATAATAAGTGCATGCACTTGTTTCAAAAAAATTGGAGAACTGGGAATTCGAACGGTGGGTGCTTATGCTACCCATCAAATAAAAATCAGGTGCCTGAAAAATCGTTTCGAAACAAATGATTCAGCTTTATATCCACACTGACTCTCGGCATGATGGTTGGAAGCAAATGCAAGTTCATACCAAAAGATCGTTAAGAACAATACCAACTTGCGGACGACAAGGTAGTACAACTACCAATACCTAACAAGCTTATATTCTTTTTACTCCAGGCCCTAGTGTTCGTCTGGTAGAAAATCTTGCAGAGGACCAGTTCCCGCTCCTTCTCTTGCTCCAGGTCCCCGAGGTGGTACTGGTGCATCACCTAGTTGGTCCTCTGCTGGTCGAAGTTCTTGTTGGTGTGCATCACCAGAACCTTTTTTGTTGCCCGTCTGCCGGCCGTTGACCATCACCGGCAAGGTATTGCCGGTTTTGTGCCACATTGCATGCATGCCACACTCTGACTGTATCTTGCGACGCGTCCACGTGCCCCTTTTGAACGCCCTGGAATTGCGCTGGAAGAATTACTTCCTTAGGCCACTCAATGTGATACCTGCAGTATTGTGGAATACAGGTTTTAGTGTACGTAGTTGGCATTTTCATAACATCTTTGGCATGTTGCAGTCACTTGTTTCACTTTTTATTAACTGCCAAATTGTAATTGCTTCACCAGGTCCACGTCTAAAAAGAAAAATAGAGCTATAAACAAAGGAATATGTTTGTGCAAGTAGACGGCCGATCGGTGTCTTACCTGGAAGTTTCTTAGGTTGGGTGTAGCATATGCTGTGCTCGCTGTCGATGGTTGGTATGAACAAATCGATGAGAGACTGAAATCTCGCGCTGTCAGCACTCACTTTGGCCTCAAGGTGCTCGATCAGCTCCTGATCTGTGGGATCGAACTTGACGCCAGCCGGCAGCACCGGCCAATCCTTCTTCGACTTGCATCGGTAATTCTAGTTATATGGTACTCAATGTATGATCAATCGACTGTTTTAAGTGAATGATGAAATATTTTGACAGATAAGTGGTACTCCAAATCTGAAGTCCAGAATACCCGAACATGCCACTGGGATTCTTGTGTCACCTCACGCGTAGCGTGTTGTCACGTCAATTCAATGTGTGGACATGATGAATAATTTGACCGACGTATACTAGTACTGCTACTGTACTACTTACTAGTCGTATTTAGTGTCACAATTTATGCATAGGTTTAACTAACAAGTACACACTTGAAGCCTAACTGATATATATATATATATATATATATATATATATATATATATATATATATATATATATATATATATATGGCTTCTGCACAACATCTCCATCATCATTATCAGTACATCCTACGCAGGTGAGTTAGGAATAGGATGCACTTGATCCCAGGAAGGTATCTATCCTTCAAACCAGAGGAGTGCTTCAAACTAACAACAGTACATAATATCCAACAAAAGAGGGTCGTGCTACAGCAGCAGAATACATGGCTCAGTCCAGATATCAGCATGAATCAAGTTGTGCATATTTGCTGTTGGCATGAACCACATCGCCGCATGTCGGGTTTGCAAAATCCATCCATCGCATGGAAGCTTGATGCCTTTCACACACTGAAGATTACCTGGAAACAAGCTGTGTCGACGAATCTCTGGATATCTTTATTCATGAAACCCATGGTATGATGTGTAAACACAGCCCCCCTTGCGAATGGAAGTTGCATAGCACAGTAATCATCGCCGGTGATATGATCGATGATTGGTTGGATGATCGGATAATTGAGCCCGAGGAACAAGGAGTGGTTGCCAAGGTTGTAAACCCGCCTCCAGTTGAATACGCCTGGCCCAACGGAGCTGGGATCTTTCTCGAACACGAAGCAGCCATAGCCATCAATGTCAGAAATGCCCCACACATTGTACTTCATGTGGTTTGATGTAATGGTTTGGTCAATTTGGTACGTGCGAATGAGCATCAAATGACCGCCGTCAGCTGAACGAGCGATAAAGCACCACCCATCGGCTGGTATGATTCCAGGTCCTGGAATCATGAAGGCCAGCGCATTTGCGTCTGCTGCAACAATTCAAATTGGAGACCAAAAGGACAAAAATAAACAATCATGTTCAGAGTATGTGTGGAATTAAGATTATTATAACAATGACGCATATCATAGACAGAGAATTGCAATGCCGTGGTCATAATCATACCCCAAGTTAAAAAAATAAGCCAATGGCTTTCATATTCTAGCAACATGTCATGGTTCAAACATCATGTAACAATGAGAGGAAAACAACTATGACAGCGCCTAGTCATATTCTACCATAGCACTTACTACTACTGTTCTCATATCAACTCTAAGCAATAACATGCGTTGTTATAAAAATCTTGTAAACAAGAGTAACATATAGCAATCATGATGTTATGCTCATAATATGTATTCTAACAATCATTAGATGCCAATTGTTCTCATATCAACTCTAACAATAACATGTGTGGTCATAAAAATGTAGGAAATGAGAGGAACACATAGCAATGATGTGGTTATAGACATGCTATGCATTCTAAATTTGTAACAAATGAACATGCAGTCGTATTCATAAGGTAAAGATGAGATGAGATAGAACAATTACACGACAATAGATTCCACCAGTATAGGCAGCCAATCTGTGCGTCGACCGCGTAAATGATGCCATCGTGCACTATAGCATCAGACAGAAATGTTGCCTCAACAGGTTTGATGATGAGCCATAACCATGTATGGCGACCAGATTCCAGATAGACTAATCCCATGTTGAACAAGGCAATGAGCTTGTAATCCATGTAGTCTTCTGATGGTGTGGGCACTTCACAGATTACAACTTTCTGCAAACAGAGGTCGAGCCAAAAGCTTGACGCGTCTCGTGCATAGTAGGCAGGAGTGTCCGGCGGGCCGTGAGGCTCGATGTCGGCGGTATCCAACAATGGAAGGGTGATCTCTCGCTGGGTGTAGATATCCACGAGACGTCACAGACTACCGGTGTGGTGGATGAGGATGATCCAGTTGGCCTTCATGCCCGCCCAGTAGTGGCCGCGCATGAAGGACAGGTGGATGGGTAGTGGTAGCATGTCGAGGGGCACCACGGCAACCTCCTTAGGATCATCAAGTCGGTGTCTGGGCCACCTGCGAGGATCGGGCATCAGCAAGCAGGGTGTCTCGAAAAGAGCCGGCCGGTTGCAGACGAGTAGACGGTACAAAGACACCGAGCATGCGCCAGACGGACGGTGCTGAGTAGGTCCATACGACTACAGATCTGCTCCAAGAGAACATCGAGGAGGGAATTCCAATCGCGGCTCTGTGTGTCAGTCGGTTCTGCCATTGGAGTTTTCGGTGCCAGCGAGCCAGCGGGGAAGTGGATTCGGGCGGGCGAGCGAAGAAGCTTCTCCTCGTGTGGCCGAGCAGTGAGCGGGGGGATATGGTACGCGCGAGCTACCAAGGAAGATGGCGCGGGCGGGCGAGCAGTGAGCGGGGGTAAATGGTGTGCGGCCGACGATGGGGAAGAGAGGAGGAAGAAGAAGAGAGGAGGAAGAAGAGTGGAAGACGGGGAAGAAAGTGCATTAAATCTCAATTCTACTAGTACTACTACCAGGATATACTGTCCTTTGGAGTGTAAATAGTTACACCGATGACATGTGGGTCTACCACAAGAGGGCCCATATGTCAGTTAATGGAGGACAGAGGTGCGTAGGCGTATTTGCGGAAGCGTGCTCTACTAGCAAACATGATGGCAGTACTGGGTAAGGCTGATTTAGTAACAACAACACGCTGGTTCAGCTTATTAATTACGTGTCCCATCTGCTGCAGCGTGTATTGTCACTTCATTGCAAAGACTAGTTGAATAGTTCTCTCTGACCGAGATGGGGAATAATGGATCGCCAGGACTTCCTTTCTACAGTATCCCTATGCCTACGCTCACTTCACTCATTTTTCTCCGTACCAAGTCACTTGTTAAAATCTGTAGAAAGACAAATACTCCGTATTTGGGAACAGAGGGAGGCTTTTACTCCATACTATTTGGGAACAGAGGGAGTATCACCATATGTAGTGAACAGAGGAAGCTTGAAATATGAACATGTCAATGGCAGGGAGTAAGCCACATGCATGCATGCATGCATGCAACATGCAACACTCACACGTACACATGGACGCACGCAACACTCACGCACCCATGCGGCACACAGCACACGACGCAACACACACAGCTCACGCTCAAGTGCTCATCCTACTCCCTACATCCGTGAAAGACTGTACATTTAGATATTTACACATTGACCAGGGCATAATTAACGCCCAAAAGTAGCAGACTTATGTGTGCATGCAACCATTGAGATAAGAAGATTAAATGAAGGCCGTTGCATGCTGTAATTAAGGATAGACATGTAGCCTATACCTATAGCACAAGTTGGTGCATTTGTCAATCAATATCGATTTAGATTAAAGGCTAAATGCATTGGAAGTGTAGATGTACATTATGTACCACACTCTTTGTTTTGTAGCCGATGTACACTCTTTGTTGGAAGACCGAGGGAGGACACGTGCATGCACTCACATACACAACCAGGGCAGTTCGCGCGCAAGGGTTGGACTCGTGTCGCGCCTGCGTAAAGTTTTGTTTAACTGATTTCTTTGCTCTGCCAACTGACGGGTGGGACCCAGAAACCAAGTGACAATTTAACCAGTCAACAAAGTGCCACGTCGACTATGTGGCCGGTCAGTAGGGTGCAATACGGTGCTCTACGATGAGCTAGTGATCGTATAATCGCCGCAAAACTATATATAATGACCGTAAAGAGCGTATTGTTACATACGTTGACCGCCAGTGTATTTTTCTCGTTTCAAATTAAGCCATATTAATCAGAAAGGACACAGTATGGACTACTACTAGTACTAGTACTCCTTTGATGTGTCCCGTCAACTCGCCGAACGAGAAGAAGCTTGCTTACTACGCCTCTCCCTCGCCCACACGCGCGGTGGTTTGCAGGATGAGGAGAGGGTTTTGCCTACAGCGCCCTCTCCCTCTCCCTCTCTCTCTCCCTCGCCCTCGCCCTAGCGGTGGACGTGCAGCAGTTCAATCGGTGTCAGATTGCCAGAAGCATATTGTACTGTAGTATCATCATTGTTGGACCTTCCGAAGAGGCGAAGAGCCAAGTGCAAGGTTCACATGAGTACGAACTATTGAACCTCCCGAAGAGGCAAAGAGCCAAGCACAAGGTTTTATAGGAGTTGTCGTCCTAGTAGGAGTGTACTACAACTATAGCGAACGATGCTACTGTATGATGCCGCCACGTCATGTATATCCAAAGCTGTGCCACCTTTTTTTCTCAAAGAGCATGTTGGAGCCCGTGCAACAACCACACAAGTTGCACGTACACATAACACATTTACTAGTAATAAATTCTAAAGTACAAATGCTAGTATGCCACACAAGTTCATCTCCAATTCATGTGATAAATTTGTGCACGACTAGTCTACATATATTCACAGCGCTACCGTTCACAATTACCATACTCCACTTACATGTTATAGATGGGCTACATGCATGTCCTCCTCTAGGTTCCAGTCCCAGGTGTTCTTCATGGATGGCACGATCCATAGCGGTGGGCAACGGGAATCATTGTCGCAGCTTTCTAGTCCGGTTCCACACGATGAAGACTCATCCAAGCTGAAGCGGCATAAATCAGGGATAGTGTGTCCCAGCATGTCATTCATCCGGCGGTGCGCAATGAAGACACAACCATGCTTCATGAACGGCAGGCCTTCCGTGTCGTGCATGGAAGGTGGCATCCGCTTCACAATGGGGTAGCTGTCCCCGATGAAAAGCGAGTACTCTCCAAGAGTGTTCCTTGGCAACCACGTAGCATCACGGGGGTCGAACTCGGCGCCGTTCATCTGGTACACGCGGCATCCTAGATCTGGACACATGGTGACGTACATAGTCAAGGTCCATGCATAATAATGTTGTGCTCAAATATGGCGGTCAGTAATACTGTGCAGCAAATAGTACTACTCCGGTATAGAGGAAGTAAAATAACCGGCTTATTATATATAGCCACTCTTGGCTACATGGATGAGATAGTAAGACATGGACAAACGAAAATGGTGGAAGCTAGTGGGTTCAAGTCTTCAAGGGCCTAGCTAGCTATATGCGTCCTCCAAGGTAAAAAGTACTCCTACTAGTACTAGTAGTACTAAGTATACTACTAGTACAACAATGAAAGAGAAGGCGAGAGGGTTAAAAAAATGGAATACCTGGGTAGATGGTGACGGTCTGATCGTGGTAGATTGTGTGACCATGTTGCACATCAGTGGTACCATGGGTAATGACTGCTAAGATAGTTGATCCCGATATGCCAAAGTCAGCTACAAGGTTCCAGGTTAGACCAAATCGTGGATGCAAATGCACATCCAGGATCGGCGATCTTATTTTGATCAGGGGATGACTGGTCCCTGCAAAATAATGGAGTACCGTTAGGGATGCAAATGATGGTTTGTGCATTTCGTTTGTAATCTCCCGTACCATAGGATGGCAACCAGATGAAACAAGTCCCTTGGCTTGTCACCGTGAAGATGCGGCCTAGATGGCGCACGACATCTTCGAACGTGTAGGGGTACAAATCTGCCGTCGCCAACATGCGCCAGCCTCTGTCGTTACTGCGTCTTGCATTGATGGCAATCCTTATGTCGAACACCGCGATGAGATATTAATCGTCGTAGCTGCGTCGCTTTGTCGGCGGGTCCGCAATTGCTATCTTCTTCAATCTCATGCAGGCATCATCATACGTATTCAAGCCCAGCCAGTCCGGAAGGCCGATCCCAATGGTGGAGAAGGGGTCTACCGGAATGGCCGCACTACTGGGGATGTTGTGCAAAATGATGGTGGTATCCAGCCGGAGGTATGCAAGCCAATCTTCGTTGGCACCGACCCAGACCTATATATAAGACGGTGGGCAGCGGAGAAATTACGGGATGGAAATGGAATAACTAAGTACTACATGATCAAACTCCATTACTGACGTGCTCATCGGACAAAATCCGACTACCTCTCAACATCGGCAACTCTAGCGGAGTCAACATGCAACAATGGCCAGGGAGCGGTGGATTGTTCGAAGGATTGTCCCATAGAAGAACCTTCTCCTCGAGGACGCATGGAAGACCAACAAGCATGGCCTTTTCCCAAGCCTGTTTAAGTAGCGTCTTGAAAAAGTTGGTGCAGGAAGCACCAAGTCTTGCGGCGGCGAGGACGTCGGAGCGGCGTGCGATTTCTCCCAGCGGATCATCGTCCAAGGTCTCCCAGCCCCGACAAGGAGGAGAACCGCCTGGCGAATCCATGGGAGCAGCGACGAACTGCCTTCTCTTCGGGGGGAGGGAAACTGGCGAGGAGGAGATAAGAGCGTAGTAACCGCAGGGCCTCGTCCCTTCCAACTGTAGATCGTTCCTCAACGAAGGGATGAGGCTATTATTTACTACTAGTACTAACATTATGGAACATTATGGGATTGCATTATACTGTAAATAATAGCACTAGTAAGAAATTTTTGGCACTAGGTAGTAGTTTTTGGCGTGGATTAAGAAATTTTGGGTATGTTTTTGCCATTTTTTGTACACGCCAACTAGTGTCAAAAAACATCTTACATTATGTGACGGAGGAGTACGTACTCATACTGTAGCAATACCAGTACTACTTTTCTCAACTAGTAGTGCGATGTACTGTACTTCTAGTCTAGTCTAGTATAGTGCACCAGTTTTGAACTCTTGAATCTCAGGGCCAAGGAGCTACAGTTGGAAGTGGAGGGTACTACTGTTCTCTAGAACCATCATTGTACTATCAATGCAGGGGAAGTACACCTGTGTAGTGGCCTAGTGGGTACTCTCGTTGCTATATTCAGCCGCTCCTCTCACGTAGAGTAGCTGGCTGATACGTCTCCAACGTATCTATAATTTTTGATTGTTCCATGCTATTATATTACCTATTTTGGATGCTTATGGGCTTTATTCTACACATTTATATCATTTTTGGGACTAACCTACTAACCGGAGGCCCAGCCCATATTGCTGTTTTTTTGTCTATTTCAGTATTTCGAAGAAAAGGAATATCAAACGGAGTCCAAACGGAATGAAACCTTCGGGGGCGTTATTTTTGGAACAAATCTGATCCAGAGAGCCTGGAGTGCAAGTCAAGAAATCTTCGAGGGACCCCCTGTCTCGTGGGCCCCTCGGGCATCCACCGACGTACTTCTTCCTCCTATATATACCTACGGACCCCGAAAACATCCAGGGGCACCACGAAACACAATTTCCACCACCGTAACCTTCTGTATCCGCGAGATCCCATCTTGGAGCCTTCGCCGACACTCTGCTGGAGGGGGAATCGACCACGAAGGGCCTCTACGTCAACATCCTTGCCCCTCCTATGAGTTGTGAGTAGTTTACCACAGACCTACGGGTCCATAGTTATTAGCTAGATGGCTTCTTCTCTCTTTTTGGATCTCAATACAATGTTCTCCCCCTCTCTTGTGGAGATCTATTCGATGTAATCTCTTTTTGCGGTGTGTTTGTCAAGATCCGATGAATTGTGAGTTTATGTTCAGATTTATCTATGGTTATTAATTGAATCTTCTCTGAATTCTTTTATGTATGATGGAGTTATCTTTGCAAGTCTCTTCGAATTATCGGTTTGGTTTGGCCTACTAGATTGATCTTTCTTGCCATGGGAGAAGTGCTTAGCTTTGGGTTCGATCTTGCGGTGTTCTTACCCAGTGACAGAAAGGGTTGCAAGACACGTATTGTATTATTGCCATCGAGGATAACAAGATGGGGTTTATATCATATTGCATGAGTTTATCCCTCTACATCATATCATCTTGCTTAATGCGTTACTCCGTTCTTATGAACTTAATACTCTAGATGCATGCTGGATAGCGGTCGATGTGTGGAGTAATAGTAGTAGATGCAGGTAGGAGTCGGTCTACTTGTTTTGGATGTGATGCATATATACATGATCATGCCTAGATAACGTCATAATTATTCGCTTTTCTATCAATTGCTTGACAGTAATTTGTATACCCACCGTAATACTTATGCTCTCGAGAGAAGCCTCTAGTGAAACCTATGGCCCCCGGGTCTATCTCTTATCATATTTGCTTTCAATCTACCTTTATTTGCATCTTTACTTTTCTGCATCTATATTATAAAATACCAAAAATATATTTATCTTATCATACTATCTTTATCAGATCTCACTTTCGCAAGTGGCCGTGAAGGGATTGACAACCCCTTTATTGCGTTGGTTGCGAGTTCTCAGTTTGTTTGTGTAGGTGCGTGGGACTTTTGAGGAGCCTCATACTGGATCGATACTTTGGTTCTCAAAAACTGAGGGAAATACTTATGCTACACTTTGCTGCATCACCCTCTCCTCTTCGGGGAAAACCAACGCTAGCTCAAGACGTAGCAAGAAGTATTTCTGGCACCGTTGCCGGGGAGGACTTCGCTCAAGTCAAGACATACCAAGTACCCATCACAAACCCATATCCCTCGCATTTACATTATTTGCCTCTCATTTTCCTCTCCCCCCACTTCACCCTTGCTGTTTTATTCGCCTTCTCCTTCCCAATCTCCTCCTCTCTTTTCGCTTGCCGTTTTTCTGTTTGCTTGTGTGTTGGATTACTTGTTGCCATGGCACAAGATAATACCAAGTTGTGTGACTTCTGAATACCAATAATAATGATTTCCTTAGTACTCCGATTGCTCCTCTTAATGATGTTGAGTCTTGTGAAATCAATGCTGCTTTGTTGAATCTTGTTATGAAAGATCAATTCGCCGTTCTTCCTAGTGAAGATGCCGCTGCTCATCTAAACAATTTTGTTTATTTGTGTGATATGCAAAAGAAGAAAGATACGGATAACAATATTGTCAAATTGAAGTTATTTCCGTTTTCACTTAGAGATCGTGCTAAAGTTTGGTTTTCGTCTTTGCCTAAAAATAGTATTGATTCTTGGGACAAGTGCAAAGATGCTTTTATCTCTAAGTATTTTCCTCCCACTAAGATCATCACTCTTAGGAACGATATTATGAATTTTAAACAACTTGATCATGAGCATGTTGCCCAATCTTGGGAAAGAATGAAATTGGTGCTTCGCAATTGCCCTACTCATGGTTTGAATTTATGGATGATCATACAAAATTTTTATGCCGGTTTGAACTTTGCTTCTAGAAATCTCTTAGATTCGGCCGCGGGAGGCACGTTTATGGAAATTACGTTAGGAGATGCTACAAAATTGCTTGATAATATTATGGCTAATTATTCTCAATGGCACACCGAAAGATCTTCTAGTAAAAAAGTGCATGCTATAGAAGAAATCAATGTTTTGAGTGGAAAGATGGATGAACTTATGAAGATGTTTGCTACTAAAAATACTCCTCTTGATCCCAATGATATGCCTTTGTCTTCTTTGATTGAGAATAATAATGAATCTATGGATGTGAATTTTGTTGGTAGGAATAATTTTGGAACAATGCTTATAGAGGAAATTTTAATGCTAGACCGTTCCCTAGTAATCCCTCTAATAATTATGGAAATTCCTACAATAATTCTTATGGCATTTTTAATAAGATGCCCTCTGATTTTGAGAATAGTGTGAAAGAATTTATGATTTCTCAAAAGAATTTTAATGCCTTGCTTGAAGAAAAATTGCCCAAAGTTGACGATTTGGCTAGGAACGTTGATAGACTTTTGCTTGATGTTAATTATCTTAAACTTGGATCTTCTTCTCCCAAGCATGATATCAATGAGTCTTTCAAAGTAATGAGAATCTCCATTAACGAGTGCAAGGAAAGAACCGCTAGATTGCGTGCTAAAAAAGAAAGCTTTATAAAAGCGTGTTCTTCTAATCTACATGAAAATAATGACGAGGATCTTAAAGTTATTGATGCGTCTCCGATTAGATCTATGTTTTGCAAGATGAATTTTGATGATTATGGGACTGATGATGAATCAACTTTGCCTAGAAGGCGTCCCAAAAATTCGGAGTCTTTAGATCTTAATGCTAAATTTGGTAAAAGAGAGATTGGATAATCCTCAACTTCTAATATTGTTGAACTTACTATCTCGGATTTCAAGGAATTTGATTATGATAATTGCTCTTTAAAAGGCTGTATTTCCTTGTTGCAATCCGTTGTTAATTCTCCTCATGCTTATAGTCAAAATAAAGCTTTTACCAAACATATCGTTGATGCCTTGTTGCAATCTTATGATGAAAAACTTAATTTGGAAGTTTCTATACCTAGAAAACTTAATGATGAGTGGGAACCTACTATAAAGATTAGAATTAAAGATTTTGAGTGTTTTGCTTTGTGTGATTTGGGTGCTAGTGTTTCCACAATTCTGAAAACTTTATGTGATATTCTAGACTTCCATGATCTTCATGATTGCTCTTTAAATTTGCACCTTGTGGATTCCACCATTAAAAAGCCTATGGGAAGGATCAATGATGTTCTTATTGTTGCTAATAGAAATTTGGTACCCGTAGATTTTATCGTTCTTGATATAGATTGCAATCTTTCTTGCCCTATTATTCTTGGTAGACCTTTCCTTAGAATGATTGGTGCGATTATTGATATGAAGGAAGGGAACATTAGATTCCAATTTCCTTTAAAGAAAGGCATGGAGCACTTTCCAAGAAAGAAAGTCAAATTACCTTATGAATCTATCATGCGTGCTACTTATGAATCAAGTGCCAAAGATGGCACTCGTTAGATCTATCCTTGCTTTTATGCCTAGCTAGGGGCGTTAAACGATAGCGCTAGTTGGGAGGCAACCCAATTTTCTTTATGTTCTTTGTTTTTGTTACTGTTTAGTGTTAAATTTTGTTTCTACTTTCTGTTTAGATGTGTTTTTATCTTTTGTTTAGTGTTTGTGCCAAGTAGAACCTATAGGATAAGCTATGATGATGGTTGATTTGATTCTGCTGAAAAACAGAAACTTTGCGCTCACGAGAAACAATTCAATAAATCACAGAAAAGTGCTTTTGCATTGATTCTTTTTGCTTATTATCAATAGGCAAATTGTACAGTACTTCCTATTTTGGTAGGATTTTTAGAGTTCCATAAGTTTGCGTTAGTTACAGATTGCTACAGACTGTTCTGTTTTTGACAGATTCTGTTTTTCGTGTGTTGTTTGCTTATTTCAATGCATTTATGGCTAATAAATTAGTTTATAAACCATAAGGAAGTTGGAATACAGTAGGTTTAACACCAAAATAAATAAATAATGAGTTCATTACAGTACCTTATGTGGTGGTTTTGTTTTCTTTCACTAACGGAGCTTATAAGATTTCCTGTTGAGTTTTGTGTTGTGAAGTTTTCCAGTTTTGGGTAAAGCTTTTATGGACTATGGAATAAAGAGTGGCATGAGCCTAAGCTTGGGGATGCCCATGGCACCCCAAGATATTCAAGAATAGCCGAAAGCCTAAGCTTGGGGATGCTCCAGGAAGGCATTCCTTCTTTCGTCTTCGTTCATTGGTAACTTTACTTGGAGCTATATTTTTATTCGCTACATGATATGTGTTTTGCTTGGAGCGTCGTGTATTATATTGGTCTTTGCTTGTTAGTTTACCACAATCATCCTTGCTGTAACACACCTTTTTGGAGAAGCCTATTTGATTAGAATTTACTAGAATACTCTATGTGCTTCACTTATATCTTTTGAGCTTGATAGTTTTTGCTCTAGTGCTTCACTTATATCTTTTAGAGCATGGTGGTGGATTAATTTTATAGAAATTGCTCGTATCTCATGCTTCACTTATATTATTTTGAGAGTCTCTTAGAACATCATGGTATTTGCTTTGGTTTTAATTTGGTCCTAGAATGATGAGCATCCAAGTTGGGTATAATAAAAACTATCATAGAAAGTGAATTGAATGCTATGATCAATTTGATGCTTGATAATTGTTTTGAGATATGGAGGTAGTAATATTAAAGTCATGCTAGTTGGGTGATTATGGATTTAAAGAATGCTTGTGTTGAAGTTTGTGATTCCCGTAGCATGCACGTATGGTGAACCGCTTTATGATGAAGTTGGAGCACAATTTTATTTATTGATTGTCTTCCTTATAAGTGGCAGTCGGGGACGAGCGATGGTCTTTTCCTACCAATCTATCCCCCTAGGAGCATGCGTGTAGTGCTTTGGTTTTTGATGACTTCTAAATTTTTACAACAAGTATGTGAGTTCTTTTGATTAATGTTGAGTCCATGGATTATACGCACTCCTTTCACCCCTCCATTATTGCTAGCCTCTCTTGTATCGTGCAACTTTCGCCGGTACCATACACCCACCATACTCCTTCCTCAAAACAGCCACCATACCTACCTATTATGGCATTTCCATAGCCATTCCGATATATATTTCCATGCAACTTTCCACCGTCCCGTTCATAGGACACACATTACTTTTGTCATATTGCTCTTTGCATGAACATGTAGTTGACATTGTATTTGTGGCAAAGCCACCTTCATATCTTCATACATGTCGCTCTTGATTCATTGCATATCCTGGTACACCATCGGAGGCATTCATATAGAGTCATATTTTGTTCTAAGTATCGAGTTGTAATTGAGTTGTAAAAAAATAGAGTGTGATGATCATCATTATTAGAGCATTGTCCCAGTGAGGAAATGATGATGGAGACTATGGTTCCCCCATAAGTCGGTATGAGACTCCGGACGAAATATATAAAAAAAGGGTGGCCATAAAAAGAATAGAAAAGGCCCAATAAAAAAATGAGAGAAAAAGAGAGAAGGGACAATGCTACTATCCTTTTACCACACTTGTGCTTCAAAATAGCACCATGATCTTCATGATAGAGAGTCTCATATGTTGTCACTTTCATCTACTAGTGGGAATTTTTCATTATAGAACTTGGCTTGTATATTCCAATGATGGGCTTCCTCAAAGTGCCCTAGGTCTTCGTGAGCAAGCAAGTTGGATGCACCCCACTAGTTTTCTTTTGTTGAGCTTTCATATATTTATAGCTCTAGTGCATCCATTGCATGGCAATCCCTACTCACTCACATTGATATCTATTAATGGGCATCTCCATAGCCCGTTGATACGCCTAGTTGATGTGAGACTATCTTCTTCCTTTTTGTCTTCTCCACAACCACCTTTCTATTCCACATATAGTGCTATGTCCATGGCTCATGCTCATGTATTGCGTGAAAGTTGAAAGAGTTTGAGATTATTAAAGTATGAAACAATTGCTTGGCTCGTCATCGGGGTTGTGCATGATTAAATACTTTGTGTGATGAAGATAGAGCTTAGCCAGACTATATGATTTTGTAGGGATAACTTTCTTTTGGCCATGCTATTTTGAGAAGACATGATTACTTGCTTGGTATGCTTGAAGTATTACTATTTCTTATGTCAACATGAACTTTTATTTTGTATTACTTGGATCTGAACATTCATGTCACAATGAAAGAAAATTACATTATGAATTATGCTAGGTATCATTCCACATCAAAAATTCTCTTTTTATCATTTACCTACTCGAGGACGAACATGAATTAAGCTTGGGGATGCTTGATATGTCTCCAATGTATCTATAATTTTTGATTGTTCCAGGCTATTATATTACCTGTTTTGGATGCTTATGGGCTTTATTCTACACATTTATATCATTTTTGGGACTAACCTACTAACCGGAGGCCCAACCCATATTGCTGTTTTTTTGCCTATTTCAGTATTTCGAAGAAAAGGAATATCAAATGGAGTCCAAACGGAATGAAACCTTCGGGAGCGTTATTTTTGGAACAAATCTGATCCGGAGAGCCTGGAGTGCAAGTCAAGAAATCTCCGAGGGCCCCCTGTCTCGTGGGCCCCTCGGGCGTCCACCGACGTACTTCTTCCTCCTATATATACCTACGGAGACCGAAAACATCCAGGGGCACCACGAAACACAATTTCCACCACTGTAACCTTCTGTATCCGCGAGATCCCATCTTGGAGCCTTCGCCGGCACTCTGCCGGAGGGGGAATCGACCATGGAGGGCCTCTACATCAACATCCTTGCCCCTCCCATGAGTTGTGAGTAGTTTACCATAGACCTACGGGTCCATAGTTATTAGCTAGATGGCTTCTTCTCTCTTTTTGGATCTCAATACAATGTTCTCCCCCTCTCTTGTGGAGATCTATTCGATGTAATCTCTTTTTGTGGTGTTTTTGTCAAGATCCAATGAATTGTGAGTTTATGTTCAGATTTATCTATGATTATTAATTGAATCTTCTCTGAATTCTTTTATGTATGATTGAGTTATCTTTGCAAGTCTCTTCGAATTATCGGTTTGGTTTGGCCTACTAGATTGATCTTTCTTGCCATGGGAGAAGTGCTTAGCTTGGGTTCAATCTTGCGGTGTTCTTACCGAGTGACAGAAAGGGTTGCAAGACACGTATTTTATTGTTGCCATCGAGGATAACAAGATGGGATTTATATCATATTGCATGAGTTTATCCCTCTACATCATATCATCTTGCTTAATGCGTTACTCCGTTCTTATGAACTTAATACTCTAGATGCATGCTGGATAGCGGTCGATGTGTGGAGTAATAGTAGTAGATGCAGGCAGGAGTCGGTCTACTTGTTTTGGATGTGATGCCTATATACATGATCATGCCTAGATAACGTCATAATTATTCGCTTTTCTATCAATTGCTTGACAGTAATTTGTTCACCCACCGTAATACTTATGCTCTCGAGAGAAGCCTCTAGTGAAACCTATGGCCCCCGGGTCTATCTCTTATCATATTTGCTTTCAATCTACCTTTATTTGCATCTTTACTTTTCTGCATCTATATTATAAAATACCAAAAATATATTTATCTTATCATACTATCTCTATCAGATCTCACTTTCCAAGTGGCCGTGAAGGGATTGACAACCCCTTTATTGCGTTGGTTGTGAGTTCTCAGTTTGTTTGTGTAGGTGCATGGGACTTTTGAGGAGCCTCCTACTGGATTGATACCTTGGTTCTCAAAAACGGAGGGAAATACTTACGCTACACTTTGCTGCATCACCCTCTCCTCTTCGGGGAAAACCAACGCTAGCTCAAGACGTAGCACTGGCCTACTCAGCCGCTCCTCTCACACACACACTAGCAGCCTGTTTATCAGCGATGGTTACTGCAGGGGCAGAACATTTGAGTTATTTGATACAGCAAGACTAGGCTTTTCACTTCCATTTGTGGAGGTGTAATGGATCTCATTGAACTTTGTTAGTAGTAGTTCCTTCTTTATGAATGAGATGAAGCAAAGCTTTTGCCTCCATTTAAAAAAACCACGTCAAGAGGAATTTCTTTTATAGTAGAGCCGATAATGGAGTGAAGTCCATGCGTGCAACGCCACAAGCTACAGAGTAGCAGTAGAGCACTTTACGTACGGAGCCATATTGCACAGTTCCCAATGCCCTGCCTGGCTTTTTCGGCTCCTTGGGCTTAATTGGGAGGCACTAGTTTAAATATGCTACTAGCTGATGAGGAAGCTGCAAGCGAGGTGCGGCTAGGGCGAGCACGCGAGCCACGGGATGCTGGAAAGGAAAACCCGTTCACGTGGCTAGGCTGTCCAGTGCACCCATATTGTGGGGCCGCACGTCCGTTCGACTTCAAAACTCAAACTACCCATGTAAAATATGGCTTGCAGCAAAGTGTAGTAGTACTATTCTTTAAAAAAAGGCCGCCGTGCGTTTGGCCGGGATCGAACCCACAAAACGAGGTATACACTCCCATGACCACTAGTAGTACTCGTTGGAGTACAACGCAACCTAGAATCGCCTTTTGTCGCTAGTAGTACGTACATTGTTCCTTATAAGAAACCCCTAATAATGCAAGAAACCACTAAAATGCCAAGAAACTACTACCACTTGCATACGTGGCAGACTTAAGATAAGACTACCTTATCAACCATTGTACATGCTCTTACCAACAAAAATCCTCGAGTGACCTCCTACCTCCGGCCCGTCCACCTAGTCATCCTTGGCCATGGGATGTAGCTACCGCCGCCGGCAGAAGGCGAGGTCAAAACCGTCGGCGGTGCGGATCCCATGTTGCGGCAGCCCGGATGCCAGCTCCGTCCGGCGCTCACGGCCGCTAGCTAGCCAAGATAGCTCCGTCCAGCTGCTTGTCTGCAAGGTTTGCTAGCTAGATTGGCACGGCAGCGCGACGGCTTGCTCGCGCGCGCCGCGCTCAGGCCAACCATCTGGCTCGAGCGAAGGCCAGCGTGGCGGCTTGCTCGCTCGTGAGTCACGCTCGAGCCAGCCTGCCAACCCGTGCGAAGGCCAGCGCGGCGTCCAGCCCGTCCGGCGGAGCGGCGACCAACTCGTTCATCGCCGGCGCCACCGACGAACACGCATTAGTACTGTTTGAAGTAATGTTCAGGAAAAATAATGATTTGAGGGGGAATAACAGGATAGAAGGTCAGATGTGGGTCCCTCGTGTCAATGGTCAAACAAAATGTGTTGGTTTAAGCTGCCTCGTCAGCAAGGACGTGTAGGCCAACCCTGTCATAAATGGGTTTAAATGAACCTAATCGGTAGGAGTACTAGGTAGTAGTTTTTGGCATGGATTAAGAAATTTTGGGTATGTTTTTGCTATTTTTTGTACAATAGATTCTTCCTAGGGCTGGTTGAAAGTGGTAGTTTTTTGTTAAATACTCTACATATTGTAAGTAGGAGTGGAAGTTAAGCTTTGGAAGCCAATAAGCAAGGCTAGTTACATAGTGCATATGTGTACATGATTGAAAGTAAATATCAACCATGAGTGACTAATATCTTGATGGAAAACTCGAAACTATGGAATACTAGGAAAAAATGCATGGTTGGAAATACTAGCAATGTTCATGTCTGTTGCAACGAATCATAATTAGAATAATACTTATTCACAAACTTGGTGCAAAACACTCTAATTTTGATATACATATGTTTCAATTAGAATATATTCCTTGGGCTGCTTTGGTGAGGTCAGGGAGGGATGTGGTTGGTTTTATGATACTAATTATGGGGTTTTCTGCAAATTGGTAGACAAGTGGGATGTTGGTGAGAAAAGGCAACAACTTACCTCACAATCGTTAGATGTAGATCTAATGGTCAGAAACGACGGATGGCAGACACACCAGCATCACCAACTTAGTCTTGTGTAGGAGTACTAGCAAGATCCGTGCACTGCACGGAACATCAAGATGCATTTTTTTATAAAACACTTGTTGTGATTGACCCTTGCGGGAGTAATCCCATGTGTAAAAACTAATGATATCTCGAGAAATATGAGATAAGGTGAAGAGGAGTGGGGTGTGATGGTGGTTGGTGGTCGGACTAAGCGGAGGCATGGGGATTGACGACGCCGGCAGCGGCCACCAGGACAGTATGTTCCAGAGGCTTCCTTTCTTAATTGCTCAACAATGAGGTTTGTTGGAGATAGGGATGAACGAGGGAAGGCCTTGTCTGCAAATGTGGAGAGGGGTGCGGGTATCTTTTAGTTTAATTTCCATCCGTCAGATATAGATTGGACGGTCTATATTGCAAGATGGCACACGTACCATCATCACCACCTCGGTTTTTTATAAGAGAAGAAATATAAGTATGGAGATACAAACGTATTATCGATACTTGCTTCCGTAAACTAGCATCTACATTCTATTCAATGCCTCGGCATGTGGGGCCTTAGCACAATGACTTCTCGACTGTGTAAAACAAAGATTTTCCCGTCGCCGACAAGGAGGGGGTGACAGTGGCACGCCTTTTGGCTTGCTCTAGTCCTAGTAGTCATACTAGGTGGTCTAAGCACGTGTAGATTTATTCTTTTTCACGTCTCGTGTTCGCCGTACTGCCACGACTGTTGATGAATAGACGGTAAGTTATTCACGGGGAAATCCTTGATGAGCGTGTTTGCAAGAGAGAGAGAGACATTGTGCGTGTGTGATATGTCGTTAGAGACTGAGGCAATGATAACAGATTCTTTGTGTCTATGTGTGTGGAGGATAGAGAGAGACATGTACATGGGGTTTTGTGTTGTGTAACGTGGAGACACATATACATAATTAGAGAGTGAGTGTGTGAGATACACATGCGGACATGGGGAGAGATGAGGATCCAGATAAATGGGTGTTTGTGCGTGTTTGTGTGTGTTTGTGCACGCGTTTGTGTGTGAGAGGGAGAGAGTGTACGTGGAGTAGAGAGACCACTGATGATGTAAACCTAGTATAAGGGAAGGGGGAATGGTGTGACATGTGTAGTAGCGGGATAGCACGGGTGC
>NC_041385.1:640789252-640851690 GCF_002162155.2 Triticum dicoccoides | reverse complement strand
TGTGTGTGTTTGTGCACGCGTTTGTGTGTGAGAGGGAGAGAGTGTACGTGGAGTAGAGAGACCACTGATGATGTAAACCTAGTATAAGGGAAGGGGGAATGGTGTGACATGTGTAGTAGCGTGATAGCACAGATGCGGGCTGGGGGAGCAGACTATTTGGAAGAGACATCGAGTGTGTGTGGGGGGGAGGGGTGTGAGAGCGAGAGAAAGAGAGAGCTAGCGACAGAGAGAGAGAGAGAGAGAGAGAGAGAGAGAGAGAGAGAGAGAGAGAGAGGAAGAGAAGGGGCGAGAGGGGTCGTTTGTGTCCATAAATGGCGTATAGATAGGGAGAGAATGTTGATGTTGTCCGAAATTGGCCTATGAACGGAGAAGCAAGGGAAGCGAGTCATCGTGTGTGTGATAGGGACTTCATGAGAGATCTAGAATAGATGGTGTACATAATAATGTGCGAAATTGAGAACGATTATACATTAGGGAGCTATGCAAAGAGTCACGACATATATGTATGTAGGGAAGGAGCTGGGGCGGGTCCGCATGTGGGAGAGATAGAAAGAGGAGAGTGGCGCACAAGGAGACAAAGTGTGCTTGTTTGCAGTGGGGGTGGTGTGTGAGGTGAGTGCGCGAGAACCACATAGCTAGGGAGATAGAGGTTTGGGGGCGACGTTTTGTGTGTATGGGAAATATACACTCTACATAGTGCGTGTGCTTGGGTAAGAGAGATAGCGGGAGACCTAGAGAGTGAGGGAAGAGATGTGTGCATGCCCGAGAGACAAAGTGATAGAGACCTATGTTGGGGTCCGGACTTTACAAGAGAGAGGGGTGTTAATGTGCTCGTGTGTTGGTGTTTGGGGGAGAGAACGACTTCTCTATGTGTGTGTGTGTGTGTGTGTGTGTGGTGGGGGGGGGCTTGACTTCTGATAAAGAGTGAGGTGTTTATATTTGAGGGACTTTAGAGTAATTGAGATATTGTGCACTCATGGTTGATCCATTTGTTTCACAGTTTGTACTATGAGATAACGATACTTTTGAACATTCGTGATATACCTTGATGTACCAGAATTACAAACCTAAGATTGGAATTTTGGAATTCAACTCCATCATTAGCTTTTGTAATTCATTTAAACGGAGGTACATTTTTTAAGCCGGGATTTCATGATTTCAAATTCATATATCAAACCTAGAGATATACACATACGAGCATGTTCAAACTTTATAATCATCCACTTTATTCATACACATACGCATTTTTGCTTTTGTCATCATATTTAGGATAAACACATTTGGAATTTCATTTGAATTGGACCGTATGATGGTATTTGCTTGTAGTAGCTCAATGATCCATATTTGAATTGAATGGACAATCTAAGTTTCGAGTTGGAGACATTGATTTTCAAAACTTGCACATTTTTTTTGCGTGCAAAACAAACAAATTGTCGGCCATGATATCATAGTCGGCCGTACGAGAGCAGAATACTTATAATTTTAGGCACCAAAAGCTTTCAAACTTCTCGCTCACATTGAAATATCACGCGCCTAAAAGTTTAGCCCTGCGATATTCCTGTTTTACCCCTGCCACATGAACGGAAAAGGGATGCTTTGGTAACTCCATTGTTTTCCCCTCTTTGCCCCCAACATTCTTCCCCAGAGCCCCTCCCCTTCCCCTCCCCGACCCCCAACCATGGCAAGCCACCAAATCTAGTCCTCCGCCGTAGCGGTGGACCTCACACCCCGCCGGATCTACCTTCCGCACCTTGGAACCCCCAACTGCCAACTCACCACTTCACCGGAGCTGCTTCAGCGACTGGCTTGTCCACCGCTCCAGATCTCCTTGACCGCCATCATGGTCCACTGCACCGGATCTGCTTAACCGGCACCCTCCACCACAGCGTAGGCCCTTCACTGACTCCCTCGTCCGCCCCTTCGCTGGCCCTTCCTACAAGCCCTCGTCCGATGCAACAGATTCGCCTCACCGAAAGCACTATACAACGCGCCCACCGAAGCCTTCGTCCACTGCACCGGACCCGCTCCACAGACGCCATATTCAACTCCACCAGCCCTGCTTTACCGACGTCGCAGCCTCATCAGGTTATTTCGATTTGTACTCCTTCGGTTTTTCTCTTTATCGTGCAACTGTTCACTTACCACAGATGAGCTTTCTTGTATGTCGACAGGCGCCGCAACCGTAGCACCGGAGCAGCTTCAGCGACAATGACAGCCGGCCCAAACTCAACCGCAACACGAGCACCATCGACGATCCTTAGCTATCAAGTATGACAACGATACCCATACGCCGCCGAGAATCAGGTACTATTATCCAACGGCCGGCGCCTACGTTCACTTTCCTAGCATAAGCACCGCACCTTTTAATTTCTTCAGGGCATCATTCAGTTTTTCATGAGACGCGTTATTCTGCTTGCACCTGTAGGGCCATACTTCTGGCAGTGAACATGTTACATGTGTTAAATTACATATCAGTGCACATATAGTTAATATGCTTTAGTTTTGTTCTGATGCCACCTGTTGGTTCCATCAGACTGCTTAATGTTCTCTATGCTTAATTACACATCAGCAAACTAGCATGTGGTTCCGCTGCTTTTTGTTTGTTTTACCCTACATTTTCTGATGCTAGCTATTACATCACTGCTCCGAGCCTCTATTCATTACTTGTTTGTGTATTCTTGATCTTCCCAAGTTGCATGACTAATTTGATGCTTCTATTAATTATGGAGCTGCCAACCCCATCAAGCAAAATATTTGTTCTTTTGGTGCTGGCACCTCGAACAAGCATAAAAATAGAGGGAAGCAGATATATTGTCGTGTATGCACACACCCTTCTTTCATTAGTTTAGATGAACCATTGATGATCAATTTGGACCAGTGCATGCGATTAAAATTAATTTTACCTAAATAGATGGTGCAGAATAAACTACAACAACTAGATTTGCAACCACGGGATGCTGACGATATCTTCAAAGAACATTGCAACAGCAGCTAGGCTTCACAACAACATATGGTAAGCCAGTGTGTTTTAGTACATGTTAAATGTAATGCGAGTGGGCTGCTTTCTTGGCTTGTTCCCTCAACGTGTAATCCTACCGAATTACAAATAGTTCAGTTGTCTGCTTTGCTCTATTGCTTGATTCGAATGCTTGTTTGTTGTTACGTTATACCTGAGTTGGCCAATATGTCAGCAGTGCCTGCTGTACTATCATAAAGAAATGCATGCCTATTTCATTTGAGTCCTTAACTTTTCCTCTCAACTTCATCACAAGACTGTCTTCGTAGTTTATATGAGGCCACACTGTTAAGTGCTTTCTCAGATTATTTCAACTGCTTAGATGCCTTGGCAACTTAAATATAGCGGTTGTACACTCCCTTTCAACTTTCATCTTACCATTTTAATTTCTTTTCGGCTGATGCTGCTTCGAACCATTTAAATATCGTTTGCCATGCTCGGCAATAATTCGTCCGTCGTTTACCATGTAAGCTTACTACCTGGATCATACGATAACTATCTCTTACTTATGTCCAGCGGAAACCTTTCAAGATGCCGTTCACACTAGGACACAATGTACAACCCCAGAATCTATTTGTGGAAGCAGTGCGCCATCCATGTTACCAGATGGTAGCAGTTCAGAGGCAACACCGCCCGAGAGCAGTCTGAGCACAGATATTATAGTGCTTGAGGCTCTACTAGAGGCAGAAAGAGATGGTGTGGCTGCCATGAATGAGGTAATCTTTATCTTGAGGCTGGAAATTACGGAATTAGCGGCACGCATTATGCAAGCAACCCAAGAATTGGAGGAAGTAAGAATGTTGCATTTGAAGACGGAGGAGGTCCTGCTGTTTCTGCTATCTGAAGCCCAAGGTAATCACGGTTCTTCTTTAGATAGCAGTTGAAATTTTCATTAGATTATTGTACTTGCATGTTGTGTCATGTCTTTGAATGGATTATGTTGCAAGACCCCCTATGTTGTCCGGAATTCCATGTTGTCCATGTGTTGTAATGATCCGAATTTTTTAGGCGAGGTAATCCTCAGTACTTGTATGATTGACATAAAGTGAACTGTTTTTCGTGTGAGCATATTGTATTGGATGAAATAACTGTTTGAATCAGAGTGTATCCAACCTACTGAATTCGAAGATCACGGTATTTCTAAATCATAATCATATATAAAGGTGGAATAAATCTTTGTTGTGGTTTTTGAAGAAATAAATAACAAAACGTATAATTATCTGTGGATATTCGTAATCGAATACAAACTGGATTTGAATTTAGTTTGCCAGGTCCCAGGGCAAACGTGAATGCTAATTCTCCCAAGTTTTGAACAAAGCGGCTAAACACCCACTATAATTTGTGGGCTGCCCGAAGCAGGTGTGTGCGAGATGGAAATTACTGTCTACCCCTGACACTTCACATCCTTATCGACCGGATTTACACTGCTGTCGATAGGGGTAGACTTGTAACTTCAATCAGACGTGACACGACGGCCTCTGAGCCCATTTAGACACGGTGGGCGCCAAACATGGGCGGAAAAACACATTTGGATTCAAGCTCGTCTGAAAGACATGTGTCTCTTCCTCCATTTCCCCATTCATACACGGTGGGCGGCAAAACAAACTCTCCTCGTCCGAAATCGATGTAGGCTAATATTTTAAATAGGGGCAGATGTGTAACTTCCATCAGACGTGACACAACCACCCTACCTGTCAGCCTCGTTCATACACCATGGGCGCCAACCGTGGGCGGCAAAACACCCTCTCCTCGCCCGAAATAGTTACCGGCAAATATTTGGGAGATGCGAGATTACCGTCCTATCCCCAACCGACGCGATGTCTAAAATTTTAAACGGGGGATAAGTTCATAACTTTCCCCCATTTCAGAGAAGTGCGTCCCAAAGTTTGAGATCGCCCCCCTCCCCTCCATTTCCCCATTCATACACCATCGGCGGCACGACAACCTCCGCACTGCGGCCAGCCTCCTCCGTCCGCCACCCCATCCTCCACCTTCCCGAAGCCGCTACCCCTACCCCGTCGTCCACTGTAAGAGATGGACGTCTCTCATCCATGGCGCTGGACCAGGATCCTTTCATCCCCTCCTCTCACTTCATCGGCGCCATCGTCCACCTTGCCGTCGCCGCTCCTACGACCACCTCGTCCACGGCAACATGATATATCCCCCGACCCGGCCGTCTGCCGTCTAAGGTCTTCTTCCCCGCCGCCGACAGCCATCGCACCCGCAACACCCTCAACGTATCAGCATAGGCCTACACGGCATCGCAAGAGAGGTGGTACTCTTCCATATGTGCTTAAGTTATTGATCTCACCCGGAAAATAGATCGTAATTTTTTTACTGTACTTTTCTTGTCTGTACCAAATCGTAGTGGCTAGTTGAAAGCAAACATTGGTTGCGAAGTAGCTTTGTCCGGTTTGCACCTTCAAATCCGCCATGGCACGGGCACTATACTCGTATAGCTTATGGTTTCCCCCCTTTATATTCACTACCATCATCGTAGGTGCTTCGTGTCGTGCTAGCACTGCTCCTCAAGACCTCAACCCAAAGCTTACGTGTTGAAATACGAATCTGATATGATGCTCATATCACTAAAACAGAGAACGTTTAATTGGTCACCTAATGTTCCTATATTCATTTTGAAAAGCATGTGCACCACCCACTGGTCCAGCTAGTTCCACTTTCCTTATTTTTCTCTTGATGCTTAGGGTTTTCCCCTTTTATCTACTCTACTATGATCTCCGTAGGTGCTTTCTGTCGTACTAGCATTACTCCACCCTTCAAGCTAAACAACACAACACTCAGAATTCAAAAGCTTAGTTGTTCAAATTTGATTGTGATATGATACTGATATTAGTTAACCGACACATTTAATTGGTTAGCTAAAGGTCCCACTTGAGTTTCCAAATGCATGTCGCGACATATAGAGAGACAGCATAATTGCATTTCTTTGTCACTTGTTGACCGTACTTTCTTGTCCATACCAAATCTTAGTTGTTATTTCAAAGCAAACATTGGTTGCTAACTACCCTTTGCACGGTTTGCAGCTTCAGATCTGCCATCCCACTGCCACGGTCAACACTATACTGATCATGCTTATGTTTTCCCCATTTTATGATGACCACAATCAACCTACGTGGTTCGTGCCATAATAGCACTGCTCCACCCATCGAGCTAAACAAGCTTAGTTGTACAAATTCATATATGATATTATTGCTGATATTAGTAAAACTGAGAGATGTTTAATTGGTTAGCTAAATGTTCCTACTTTAGTTTCGAAATGCATGTGAGCCACATATGGAGAGACCGGAAATAATAGTATTTCTCTGTGCGCTCTAGTTCATCATGGGTGGCCAACCGACATTGTATTGAAACACTTGTAATATCTTCAATCTACTTGCTCTTTTGCTCTTCTTTAAGATGATACTCTTCTCTTGCGGTCGACTGGTCAGGTTGAGTTGTTCTCCCTTAGTATATTTTGAATCTGTTAGGTCAGGTCGACTTGTTCTTCTTTACTATATGTTGAAGCTATCATCTGCGAAGTGTCATCACTTCTGGAGCTCTCATATTTTGAGGAGTAGGCCACATTATATTAATGCACACAACAAATTACAACATGCATGGCATCTTTTAAAAGAATTGCAGAGATAGCACAAAGGGGTGTTTACAGGGAGGCATTATTGGATTAGAATAACTTCTGCATTACAAAGAAAATCTCACTTGTTTTTATGTTTTCATGCATGTCAGATATTGAACATTATCAAAATGAATATGAGAATGGGCGCACGAGAGGAATATTGCAGAACGATCCGCTGGCTAACAAACTTGGCATGGTGGAGGATGGCCTATCTTATTCACCCATCAAGGTGCTTGCTCTAACTTTGCAAAGTTGTATTGGCCGCTCATATTTTGCATCTGACCTCTTGCATTTCTTCTACTTTGTTACACCATCTGCTTAGTTTAAGCATCATATATGAGTATATGCCATAACTATCCATTTTCTGTACCTATTCCATGTGTCGTCACACTATGTTTTTCTAGTCAAATCTTGTTCTTTCGTGATAGATGTCCAAAAGGAAGAGGGTGCGTGCAGATCCTCAAGGAGTACAAACTAGGTATTTGGAAAAGGTAGTGGTACCTGTTAAATCAGATAGATCAGCAGCCACAGAAAACACAGGCCCAACTGTACCACACTTTACCTCGGGTTCATGGCCGGCTTTCTCGGGTTCATGGCCGGACATGGTGGTCGGGCGCCAGCGATCGTTTAGATTAGGTTTACAGTAGGTTTAGTACGGTTTGTGCGAAATATGTAATGAATTTCGTCCAGTTTGTAGGAAAAGTTTTCAAAAAGTAATGAATTTCATCCGGTTAATTTCATCTGGTTAATCTGAAATTTGCTTTGTTTGCATGAATTTCGTCCGGTTAGTTGATATAGTTGTCGAAAGGTATGCAGGCAGCATCGGATGGCATCCATCAGTGTCCTCGGATAGATGCCGGTGTAAATTTGTGGGCCAGCACTGGAGATGCCCTAACTATCATGCTATAATCGCTAACAATCCTCCATTATTTGGCAAGAAACAGTTATCCCTCAATCAAAATCAGATCCACGGTGTTTCACACTCCTCCCGCGTAAGAGTGTAAACTCTTGCTTACATAAAAATGGAGCAAGTGGACGGCACTGTAGCACGTCATATCACTCTAACTAGCCTGCCTAACGAGCGGGAAAGCACCGCCCTCGTCATTTTGTTCTGGATTTCTATTGATCGATCATGCGAAAATGTTACACTTCGCAAGTTTTAAAGGAAAAGGCGGCACACTTACGACTCGTACGCGTCGCAACCCTGACAGTCCGGCTCGCACGCCGCTCACCAGAGGGGACACGCGTTATCTTGCAATTTCACTGACATGTGGGACCATAATTGAATAAACCGTCGATTCCTCAAAAAAGAATAAACCGTCGATAGCCGAAATCTAATCGCTCGGCGGGCGTCGGCTGAGAAGAGAGAAACGGGGGAGGGAGAAGAGATCGCCCGCCCGCCGCGCACGGACTAAAAGAAATATATGGTGATAATGTGAGGTGGGCCATGTTGGAGTCCGGACCGCTTCCGGAGCCCGCTCTCACCGCCCTGGCCCCTCAAGACGCCAGCTGCCCGCTGCATGCACATCAAGTAGTCCCCGCTTATGTGGAGGAGACAGAGGCATTGACAAAGTCAAGGAGTAACAGTGGAGACAATAGCTTTCATCAAAAATAAACAATGAATACTCGTTGCTTGTCCTCTATATCGGAAAGAATACTTTCATTCGCCGACATGTGGGACGTTGACCATCCTGGTCCACCTGCCATGCACAAAATTATCCTGGTCTACCCCGGTCGTATCGCAGGCCCAACCTTTCCCACTGTAAGTTGTTCGGACGAAGGAACCATCATGAATTCGTTGAATTCTGCTTCTTCAAGAAAACTTACTGTACCTGCAATACTGCTACCACACGCAAAGACTGGACGGCACTGTACCACGTCATATCACTGAAACCCACTAGGCCAAACTAGCCCGCCTAGGTCATCTATTTTGGAATGGAGGGAGTACGTCTTTGCACTGCTATGATTTTGTGTTGCACGTTCTATGTACTTTTGCTACGATTTTCCTACCCTATGAACCAAATGAGGCCTGAATGTATGTCGACTACTATCTGATCGATCGCTAAGCCTACAATTTTAGGAGCTAGGGCTATTGGTCGATCGATGAGGGATAAGTATAAGCGTACCACGAGCTCATCAGCCCCAACGTTTCTCTTCGGTGAGTGTTTTGCAAGTACTATAGCTCGCACAGTAGCTAGCCCACTAACACCAAGAATCATCAAACAAGCCCTGCTGATATGATAAACAGTTCAAACTTACATCTAAGCATGCCATATATTACATCAAAAGCTGGTGAGGATACATCTGTTTCCATAACTCGGAGAGGGTTCGCATGATTCATCGCATGATTCACTATCAAACAAAAGTAACAAGATCCGCCCACACAAGACAGTGCACTAGCCCTAAGATGGTTTGATAACACGCATCATTCTGGTAATTAAACACAGGGCAATGCAAACTACGCTGAAGGATTAGCGCGACCAACTATTTCTTGTCATCGATATCTCGGGCAATGACCACAGCACGGACAGTGGCATGTGAATCGATTTCTGGGGTGATGTCCACAGGACTGACCGCGACATCGGAATCGATCTCTGGGGCGATGTCCACAGGATGGACAGCGGCATCGGAATCGATCTCCGGGGCAATGCCAACAGGACGGGCCACGACATCGGAATCATCAAGGACAACCACCGGCACCTTCACAACCCTAACATATTAGCAAGCACATTGCAAATAATCAAAAAGCAAGCACATTGCAAATAATCAAAAACCACAACTATGGTAATAAGCCATTATTTTCTACCTTGTGCAGCTCACCGGGGGATCTCATCCCTCCGGGGGCCATCTCGTCGTCCTCGATGGGGGCCATCACCTTGGAAGGGGAATACTGCTTCTCAACGGCGACTATCTCCTCAAACTCGGTCTTGAGCCTCACATAGGTGGCAATCAGAGTTCCTAGGGTAGGCATGGTGGGGCCCTTGCTGTTCTTCCAACTTTCTTTGAGGAGTTCGTCCGCCAACGTCCTCAACTCTTTGGCCAGTGCTTGTTTCTTGGAGTTCTTCGTCTCCATGGGTTGGCCGCCAACATGGTCAACTCGTTGGTCGGTGCTCGTTTCCTGGAGATCGCTGTCTCCAGTGGGTTCTCCGCCAGCAACTATTTGCCTACTGCTCCAAGATCCATCAATGAACTGACAAACAAAAAGCAATCGAAAGGAAACCACAATCGCAATCAAAACGGGAAAAGAATAGGATGTGAGAATAGGCCGGTGCTTCGCAAAAAGAAGATTATTGGAATGAAAATATAGCAGCATAACTGATTCGCCCACCTTTCCTTCGTTGGTAGAGAATAAAAATGGCAGAAGTGAGTAGCCTGGAGTGAGGTTTTCTTCAAGAAAGGGAAGAAAGGGCTTGAACGAGCGTTCCAATGAAATGATGGTTGCTTCGTCCAGTCCAACTTGGAGGCCACCTTACCACTGCTGGTAAAGGTGTGGGTTTTGTGATATGACGGGTCATGACGGCCACACCGGGGTGACGGGTGAGTCTTGACTGTAGCACCTCGTTGTGACTTGGTGGATGGCACGCGGGCCCGGATGCTTTGAAATGTCCCGCATGTAGATAGAGCGGCTAGTCATATAGGAGTGCTCAATATTGTGCACCGCGACCAAGGCGGAGAGGAAAACGAGAGAACTACGTAATTAATTCATGAGTTTAATTAGGGTAGTTTTGTAAAGTACGAGATACATTCCTCCAATAGCAAAATGCCTTGGTTCATGAGATTTGAGATTTAAGCCCTATAAACCGGAAGGGAGGGGGTACTGCACACGGTGTAGTCTAGTCACTTGTTTTTTTTAGCCGAAGCCTAGTCACTTGTTGAAATCTCTAGAAAGGCAAATACTCCTTTCCGGTTTACAGGTCTATACTACTCCCTCCGTCTAGGTGTGTAAGTCATCTTACGAAAACCAAATAGCCCCAAAACACTTAGGCGCGGTGCATTAACTTCTACCTTGTTTCTTGTTTCTTGACATACGTATCAACCAATAAGAGATGAGAGGTGTGCATGCTTTTAATGACTTGCAATGGCTAGTTCATTGCATGGAATGTTATTAATTAGCAAATAAACATTGGTGACCCCAGGAAGAAACGGTGCTAAGCGCGTGGACCTATGCAGAATGAGTATCAACCAATGGATAATGGAGTTTAATTGTTAAACAATAGCCATTTTGTCTCATGCAAGAGCCTGGCTAGTACTCCAAGGAACCGCACCACGCAAGCATTCGCAACTGCCACGTTCGGTTTGCGCTTGGCTCTTCGCCTATTCGAGAAGAAGAACAATGATGTTACTCCTACTTCTACAGTATCGAATCCACTCCTGCATGTCCGTCCACCTTGTGCGGGAGGGATAGCGTGTAGCAAAAGCTTCTACTTACTGCTCCTGCCTTTGCGTCCATGACAGGTGGGCCAAAGGCAGGCGCAGTTAAGGCACCGGAGCTCAGTCCGTGAAGGAGAGGGCTCGTAGTAATCAAATTTCTCGGCCTTGTACGAGTTGACGCGACACATCAAAGCACTGCACTCGATAAAAGTCTTTTTACACATTTCAAATGGGCTACTTCGTATGTAGGAGTAGACATATTCTCCTTCGTATGTACTCCCTCCATTCCAAAATATAAGTCTTTTAGAGATTTCACTATGAACTACATACGAAACAAAATGAGTGAATCTACACTCTAAAATATGTCTATATACATCCGTATGTAGTTTGTAGTGGAATCCCTAAAAAGACTTACATTTAGGAACGGAGGGAGTAGTCAATTGTTGCAATCTCTCAAAAGACTTATATTTGGAAACGGAGGGAGTACAATGCATGCATGCATGCCGTGACTTTCCTTTTGATACTTGCATGTGTTGATTTGATGCACCTTGCCAAATTTTTACTATAAATTTAACTAACCAAATTTTCATGCATGTCACAAAAAATCACGGGGCTATTTGGATTGTGACTATGTTTGTCTTATGTTGCCACATTATTTTTCCCACACTTGCCACACTTGCCTAACCTGAGTTGCTCAAATTGTTAGACACACTTTGGCTTGCCTAACGGAATCTTGCCACAATTTTTGTGTCTATGACATGTGGGGTTCATTGCTAATAAAAAAATTCTTGTCTTAGGTGTGGCTAATAAAAAAAATTATATTTAGGAAAGGAGGGAGTAGAAAATATAAATAATAATGCATGTTGGGGCAACCCACATTTCCGCTAATTTTAGCCATGGGCTTGTTCACAATTTTTACAAGGGGGTGGTTGTTCATTTAATGGAGGGACTTGTAGTACCAGACTTGAACGATACAAAGTGCGACCTGGCACACCATAACACCAGTTGGAACAAGCGGGTAGCTATCTCAAAAAACAATCAACAACTAAAAAAACCGTGACCTGGCATGTAGTAGTACACAATTTTAAACGATTGTTTTGATGGAGTGAAAAAGGAAAACTACCCCACTACTTATATATAGGTCGGAGCCTCCCCGCTTGCTTGCTAGGGCTGCTCTATTCACACACTCTCATCCTCTCCAGATCTAAACAAGATAGGGGTAGTAACATTGTCTTTCTTCCTTCAAAAAACACTAGCTTTCTATCCTCACCGCTGGTTACAGATCTGGACGTATCCCCCTCCGTCGATGAAGGGGAGTAGGGGCAGCGTTTAAGCCATCGTTGACAGTGAGGGAGGAGACCCACTACCAGCCGCACCGTTATCTCTGGTCGAGTGCCGGTGCGGGAGGTCCTCTGATCCCTTCGTCGTTTCCTGTGGGCGGATCCGGCCTCCCTCCGCCCACCTATCCACATTCTGACGCCCTTCAGGTATATCTTCATTCGAAACCGCCTTAGCTCTACTTTCCCAGCTCGCTACGTCGCTGCATGTGCATCATTTTCTACCTCTCAGCCCCTCTCGATCGGATGGTCCAACGTCACCTTTTTTTCTATTGTTAGAGGTAAAGCTACTTCATGGAATCGAATCTTGTACTCCCTCCGTCCGAAAATACTTATCATTGAAATAAAGTGGGGGTGGGGGAATTTAGTATGTACATCGGACTTGGTACAAACAGGAAGGAAAGGGGATGAAAGTAGTACATGCTGGTCATCCAACCGGTCTCTTGGTCGAAAAGGGAAATATAGGTGTAACACTGTACACAGTGGTATGACCAAGACTAGATTTGCTATCCACACATAGGAGTAGGTGGCTAGAGTGGATAAAAATGGGACCAACCCAGATATGTTTCTTGGATGTTTGTTTCCCGAGGCAACAAACTATGAATCACCACTTTATGCCCCTGTTTATGTACATGGTGTTGTACTGCTGGTGCACCCACTGTCCCATGCCCTTATACCAAATATTTAGGCTCCGGTCGGAATAAAGGGGCGGAAAACATAGGTCTTGATGAAAATAGAGGAATAGGAAATGAATGTAGGTATGAAACTATGGAACAGCGAACCGGAGGAAACTCTCAAGAGAATGTGTTTGGATGGACTACGAAATGTACAGATTTGTTTTTTTAGAGTACCATGCTTGGCAGTATGAGATGCTATTTGTTTATTCAGCTGCACAGTGACTACTCTTGTCCTCACCTCACGTATCACACATAGGTTGATTTTTTTATTCCGGCAAACACAGCACAGCAACCTGTCTAACGCATGGCAGCGAGCGCCTGCCTCGGGCTTCCCCCTAAAAAATGAGCAGCGCGTGGATGTTTCTAATCCGATGGAATCAGTACTACCAGACCAGCTTCCCTATGAAACACTATTCACCTTTCCAGTGTTCCGAACGGTTGGAAGGGAAAGAATACCATAGGAATTGTGTTCCTACGAAAATCCTACACCAAACCTATGAACCGAATGCGGCCTTAGTTGTTCTTAATATAATGTCCCTGGTAAAAATGAAGCCATGCCACTATTTTTGCCTGTAATTGTTTGAGACTCTGACAAGTTTAGCCAAATGCTTTTGCCTGTAATTGTTTGAGACTCTGACGGTTTCCTCTGTGCGTTTTTGTGCAAACAGGGATATCCCATTCACCTGGTTGCTGTTGTGACCTTTTGGTGCACTGCACAAAACTCTTCTTAAAAGAAGTGACTTTTGTGTTGTTTAATTGGAATGTCAGATGGAACAGTTGGTTCATTTTGGTGGAACTGCACAAAGGGAGATCTGTGTTCCAATCCTCATCATCCATATTGGCGCCATAACCTTCCTTTAGGTAAGAATGATATTTAATGCATGTGTTCATCTCTATTTTCCGACTGCCATGAGAAAATAATGCTGTTTTTTACTAGTACACTTGTACTCCCTCACTGACAAAACCAATTCTGAATTAGAAGGCCAATCATGTACTTGGTTTCACCAACTGGTGAGGAGAAAGAGAAACAGAGCATGAAGAGGAAGAAGAAGAAGAATAAACAGTGCCAAGGCGATCTTGCTGGAGCCAGAGGCCTCAGTCGGGGATATTCAAGGGCTCCGACAACGACTACCTTACATGTGAGACGATCCTCCAGGGAGCCCTTCCACTTCTGCTGTCTCACTTAATTAATTAGGAGTACTTAAGTACCACTAATTTATTACTGCCTAATTTTCCTATTGGAGTTAAACAAATATTTAGTAGGACCCTATGTTGAATCATGTACGTGTGAATGTTTGTCTATGGAGGTGAATCATGTGGTGGAGCAGGGAGGGAATATTATTAGTGTCATGACATAATAGTGCTATTGTTTTGCATGTCAATTTATTGCCATTGGTTCAATGAGGCAATGTTTTGCGTATTGTCCATCATGAATTTGATGCTACCTTTGGGTAATATGCTAATGTCTTCCTATCCTTTCTCACTAAGCTAATGAATGTTTCACCTTGTTCCTACTTGTGCAAACAGGGATCATGTTGTGCCAATCATACATTTTAGTGGAACTACACAAGACAATACAATGAACTGTATCCCAGCCGGTGCTTTAACTCTGCTGGAAGTTCTTGATAATCTTTCGATATAATCTCAGCACTGGTAAACAAGAGTGATTTCAACCATACATTTGAAGTGCACAAAAATATATACTATTGTGTGATTCCAGTGAGTGCTTTATCATCTCTTATGGGACTACATGAATAAGCTTTTTTTCTCAGGTTGGTACGGGCCTAAGGCCTTCATCCATATTAGTTTGCTGTCATCTCTATTTGTATCATGCTACTGTCATGAGAAACTCCTTTATCTTTGCACTTTTAAGTTTTGCAACCTATGATAAATGGCAATGCTTTGAGTGTTGAGTCGAGCTAATTGGCACTGATTAAATAAACTAATACCTCTCTTTAAGCAAGACTACTATGTTGCTAACTTTACCCATTAAGATAATGAGGGTGCTTCTATTTGTTAGTGTATGTTTCATCAACTAGTCCCACTATTACAGTAATCTCACTCTCTCAATATATGTGCCAATAGGGATGCTCAATTTTGGTGGAACTGCACAAAAACTTTGGGTGCTTCATTGCCTCGACAGCTTTCGTCCTTTCTTGTCAGTCGCTAATCTCCGCTTGCTTTCTTCCTTTGCTGTCAGTCGCTTGGCTTATCTCGGCTTACAGTCAAAGGAAATAGTAATTGATATGCTACCTCACACAGGTTGGTACTGGTCTTTATCCTGATTATTATGCCTGTCATATGTATTGGTAATTTGGTATTGTGCTACTGTTTGCCGATTTCATAAAGGAGTAATTTGGAGCCTGAACTCGCAGGCAAATCATTACATCGGGTGATTTCAGTAGAACTGCACAAAATGATTAGATGGACAGGTACTTATGCTACTGCTATGTACTCCAAAGTTCACTCAGACAAGCATCGATGTTGACAAGAAGTGCCTATATTCATTTGAGTATCAACCAGCATGAACCAATTGTCAAACTCCAAGTATTAGGAGAGTGAACGCCAAAAATATTGCTTGGTGCATAGCCCAGAAAAACGCAGTCCAGTCTTTGGTCCCAACTTGTGCCTTTTGGTTATCGGCACATATGGTAGAGAACTATATGGCATGGAGTCTAAAGATTCCAGACAAGTTGGTTGACGCGTATATTCATCTGGCACTTAATCAGTCTGCATGCCAAGGATGCTCCATTTCAGTTGAACTGCACAAAAAAATTGGGTGGTTCATTTTCTCAACCGCCTCCTTTCTCGTCTGCAATGTAGAATTTTGGCGAGATACAGGACCAAGATGAGCCAGTAAACTAGTTGGATGAAAGTAGTGGCCAAGTTGCTCAAACCTCCCTCGGCACGAGGCCACTATTTGAGGATAAACCTACAAGCAAAGTTCATATTGTCTGTGCTGCCTCTTATGTACTCGAAAGTTTACTCGTACAAGAACTAATTTTAGCAAGAAGTACCTCTGATTGAACACCATTTACCAGTCTGTACCCTAGGTAATTAAAGTTCGTCCATCGATCATATTGGTTGTGATCTCAATCATTTGGATGCATAAACATACTGAATATGTGTATATCTGAATCTTTTTGTGAATTATGTATGAATATTGTCGTCTGATCTATCAATCATTTGGATGCATAGATATGATGAGCTTGTGTATATATGAATCTTTTGAGTTGTTGATAGTGAATGTTGGCTATGAATATGAACATATCCTGTGAACCTAAGTTTGATATGAATTGCAACATAACCAGTTATAACTCTTCTCCACCTCTCAATCTGCGACTCCACTACCTCGTTTTCCCATCTCCGAGTCGTTCCCGTCCGGGGCCTCGCCGTCATCCACCGCCTCGCTGTGTTCGGTGCGGCGTGGTCAACAAACGAGAGTCATCGGAAGAGGACTGTACGTGGAGAGCCTGACGGCTGGAACCCACGAGGTCCATGGTCGCACGCAAGGAAAGTTCCTCCTTATTAAGCTGAAAAAAATGTTTTCCTCCACCTGGCAGCTGGGACCCACCGGCTGTATCTTCGCACGGAAGGAAGTGCCTCCTTGTTTTGCGAAAAAAATTATTCATCCTGTTGACAGCTGGGACCCGTCAGATTTGGTGACTGACTTGTGGGCCTGCTAAGCGGACGTGTACGCACGGCTTTGTCAACTTAATCAACAAATGATTCTAGCAGCTGGACTGTTGGATGTTAATCCAACAGCCGTGCTCCTTCTTCAACCTCTGTTCTTGCTCCTGTCTCCCGTGGGCGGCACCGTGGCTGTGCTGCCGCGCACCCGAACCAGTGAAGTTTCCCACTCCTCTCCATCTACGACTCCACTGCCCCGTCTTCCCCATATCCGGGTCGTTCCAGTCTAGGTGCGCTCGGCACGGTGTGGTCAATGTGGTCAACAACCGAGAGTCATCGGAAGATGACTATACGTGAGAGGCTGACAGTGGGGATGCACCACGCCCATGGACGCATGCATGCAAGGGAACATCGGCGAGGTCAACGTGGTTAAGGAACGACTTCCATCAGAAGTATACAGTACGTGGAGAGTCTCAGCTGGGTCCACGGCTGCAGCAAGTAAGTGCCTCCTTATTACGTGGAAAATAATGATTCCTCCAACTGATAGCAGGGACCCACTGGACAGGCCACCGTATTTTGCGGAAAAAAATGTTTGCCCCCTGACTGTTGGGACCCACCTGATGGGCCACCGTATTTCACGAAGAAAAACGTCCCCCCCGCTATCAGCTCAGACCCACCGGAAGTGCCTCCTTATTACGCACAGAAAAATGAATACCCCCCTGCTAGCTGGGACCCACCTTGGTGGGAGGCTGACTTGTGGTCCTACTAAGTTGATGGGGACGAATGGCTTTTTCAACTTAGTCAATATGAACGATTCTAGCTCCAGTGACCGTACGATGTCCATCCAACGGCCGTAGTGCTTCTTCAAGCTCTGGTCTTCTTGCTCCAGCCGCCCAAACCAACGCCGGTCGTGCCTCATGCTCCTGTCTCCCGTGGCCGGCTGTGCTGCCGCGGAGGACTCACCGCCCCCTACTATTCCCACCGCTGTCCAGGCCCTACGGCGACGGCAGCCTCACACCGCAGCCGAACCAGTGAACCCTCGTACTCCTCTCCACGCGGGCTTCCACTGTCGCGTCTTCCCTGGCTCTGCGTCGTCCCCTTCCTAGGCCTCGCCATCGTCCACCGCCGTGGTGCTCTCCACGCAGCATGGTCAACGTGGTCAAGGAACTACTTCCATCGGAAGAGTACTATACGTGGAGAGGCTGACAGCTGGGTCCATGGCCACAGCCCAATTTTTTTGTGATTTGCCAAGTAAGTTGCTTTGTCAGGCCTGTTGGGCTGCAAATCTTTCAAGACGAGGAGAGCTTTCATTCGGCTGGCCGGGAAAATGGCCCATCAGTAATGAGAAATGGGTTGTACATTTTTAAAACACATCAAACCGGCAATTAGTTTCAAATATCTTTTTTTTTATTTCGAGATTTTAAATTACATTAATTTTTATTCATGGAGAATTTGTTGGATTTTATATTGATACACATTTATTTTTAAAATCAGTTTGAATGTGAGTCGAAATTTCGGGATTAAAAACAGTTCGGACCGCACCGAAATATGCAAAATTTCGTATAATTTTTTAACCGTGGCCACAGTATGGGCTGAATGCTAACAAAAAGAATATGGGCTCCAAAAAAATCCTTAAGAATTATAAAATGGGCTGTAAATTATTAGAAATAATGGCAGATGGGATGTATGCTGTTTTCCCAGATTTGAGGCTTTCCTAAAAAAAGGTTGACGCACAAGCAATGACTGTTGGATTGCCATCCAACGGCCGTCGTGCTTCTTCAATCTCTGCTCTTCCTGCTCCAGCCACTCAAACAAGCGTCGACGGGACTGCCTACTCCCTCCTCCCCGCGGCCGGCTCTGCTGCCGCGCAGGCCTCACCGCCCCACCGTACTCCCATCGCTGGCCTAGCCATCCCTCTACTCACCCACACCTGTTGTTATTCTCCGGCGACGGCAGGCGAACCAGTAAACCCTCGTACAGTCGTACTCCCCTCCGCGTGGGAAACAACTGCCGAGTCTTCCCAGCCTCCGTGTCATTGCGTTCCTAGGCCTCGCCATCGTCCATCGCCCTGGTGCTCTCGGCGCGGCCTGGTCAACATGGTCAACGACCGACATGCATCTAAAGTGGACTGTACGTGGAGAGGCCGATAGCTGGGTCCACGGCCGCCCGCAAGGAAATTCCTCCTTATTAAGCGCAAAATAATGATTCCTCCACCTGACATCAGGGACCCACTGAAAGGGCCTCTGTATTTCGCGAAAAAAACGTTACCGCCCCTGACAGGTCAGACCCACCAGCTATATCTTCGCACGTGATATGTCTCCAATGTATCTATAATTTTTTATTGTTCCATGCTATTATATTACCCCTTTTGGATGTTTATGGGCTTTATTCTACACATTTATATCATTTTTGGGACTAACCTACTAACCGGAGGCCCAGCCCGTATTGTTGTTTTTTTTGCCTATTTCAGTATTTCGAAGAAAAGGAATATCAAACGGAGTCCAAACGGAATGAAACCTTCGGTAGCGTGATTTTTGGAACGAACAAGATCCGTAGATCTTGGAGTGCAAGTCAAGAAGCTCCCGAGGACCCCATGAGATAGGGGGCCGCGCCCCCCTTGTAGGGCGTGCCCCCCTGTCTCGTGCGACCCTCGGGCGTCCACCGACGTACTTCTTCCTCCTATATATACCTACGGACCCCGAAAATATCCATGAGCACCACGAAACACAATTTCCACCGTCGTAACCTTCTGTATCCGCGAGATCCCATCTTGGAGCCTTCACCGGCACTCTGCCGGAGGGGGAATCGACCATGGAGGGCTTCTACATCGATATCCTTGCCTCTCCGATGAGTTGTGAGTAGTTTACCACAGACCTACGGGTCCATAGTTATTAGCTAGATGGCTTCTTCTCTCTTTTTGGATCTCAATACAATGTTCTCCCCCTCTCTTGTGGAGATCTATTCGATGTAATCCCTTTTTGTGGTGTGTTTGTCGAGATCTGATGAATTGTGGGTTTATGATCAGATTTATCTATGGATAATAATTGAATCTTCTCTGAATTCTTTTATGTATGATTGAGTTATCTTTGCAAGTCTCTTCGAATTATCAGTTTGGTTTGGCTTACTAGATTGGTCTTTCTTTCCATGGGAGAAGTGCTTAGCTTTGGGTTCAATCTTGTGGTGTTCTTACCCAGTGATAGAAAGGGTTGCAAGACACGTATTGTATTGTTGCCATCGAGGATAACAAGATGGGGTTTATATCATATTGCATGAGTTTATCCCTCTACATCATGTCATCTTGCTTAATGCGTTACTCTATTCTTATGAACTTAATACTCTAGATGCAGGCAGGAGTCGGTCGATGTGTGGAGTAATAGTAGTAGATGCAGGCAGGAGTCGGTCTACTTGTTATGGACGTGATGCCTATATACATGATCGTGCCTAGATAATCTCATAACTATGTTCTTTTCTATCAATTGCTCGACAGTAATTTGTTCACCCACCGTATTACTTATGCTATCTCGAGAGAAGCCTCTAGTGAAACCTATGGCCCCCGGGTATATCCTTTATCATATTTGCTTTCAATTTACTTTTATTTGCATCTTTACTTTTTGCATATATATTATAAAATACCAAAAATATATTTATCTTATCATACTATCTCTATCAGATCTCACTTTCACAAGTGGCCGTGAAGGGATTGACAACCCCTTTATTGCGTTGGTTGCGAGTTCTCAGTTTGTTTGTGTAGGTGCATGGGACTTTTGAGGAGCATCCTACTGGATTGATACCTTGGTTCTCAAAACTGAGGGAAATACTTACACTGCACTTGCTGCATCACCCTCTCCTCTTCGGGGAAAACCAACGCTAGCTCAAGACGTAGCAGCATGCAAGGAAGTGCCTCCTTATTACGCACAAAAAAAATGAATACTCCGCCTGTTAGCTGGGACCCGGTATAGTGGCAGGCTGACTTGTGGGCCTACTAAGTTGACGGGGACGGAGGGCTTTGTCAACTTAGTCAATAATATGCACGATTCTAGCTCTAGTGACCGTACGATGTCCATCCAACGGCCGTAGTGCTTCTTCAACCTCTGGTCTTCTTGCTCCTGCCGCCCAAACCAGCGTCGGTCGTGCCTCGTGCTCCTGCCTCCCGTGGCCGGCTGCGATGCGGTGGAGGCCTCATCGCCCCCTACTACTCCCACCGCTGGCCATGCCATCCCTCTACTCACCCACACCCCCTGTTGTTCTACGGTGATGGCAGCCTCACCCTCGTACTCCTCTTCATGTGGGAATGCACTGCTGCGTCTTCCCCGGCTCCGCGTCGTCCCCTTCCTAGGCCTCGCCGTCGTCCACCGCCGTGGTGCTCTCGGCGCGGCGTGGTCAATGTGGTCAATGACTGACTTCCATCGAAAGAGTACTGTGTGTGGAGAGGCTGACAGCTGGGTCCACGGCGGCCGCAAGGAAGTGCCTCCTTATTACACGCAAAATAATTATTCCTCCACCTGACAGCAGGGACCCATCGGACGGGCCACCAGTATTTAGCGAAAAAAAAGTTCCCCCCTGACTGCTGGGACCCACCAGCTACATCTTCGCACGCAAGGAAGTGCGTCCGGGCAAAAAAAACAAAACGATTCACACCCCTGACTGCTGGGACCCACCAGCTACATCTTCGCAGGCAAGGAAGTGCCTGACAGTCGGGACCCACCTGGTCAAAGCGTACGTAGCATTGTCATTCTGGTCGCGAAAGTGTACGTACATACTGGTCGATGTAGAGGCACGCACGTGTCGTAGTAGAGGCACACACGTGTCGATGTAGAGGCGCGCACGTAGCATGTACACGTACGTACAGCGACAAGGGTGCAAGAAAGAAAATATGGCCACGTACGTACATACGGGCAGGGTCTCGAACGCCTACTCGCGCATACATACATGGTTGGGTCGGAACAGAGAAACAACGTCGTCGTCGTGTTCATGGGGAGCCAACGGAATGCGTCGTGTTCATGGGGAGGCAAGAATGTGTCGTGTTCATCGGGAGGCAACGGAACGCATGGGAGCCAACCGGCTTGGGCGGAACAGGCGATGGAAACGAGGCCTGGTGTACCGCACAACGGAGGAAACGGCCTTGTGTTCGACTGGCCATGTTCAGAATGGGGTCCTGTTGATCGGGAGGGGTGTGGCGTACCGCAAAACGCAGGAAACGAACCTCCTACGGTCGAAACAGGGGTCCTGTTGATCGGGTGGGGTGTGGCATACCGCAAAATGGAAGAAACGGACCTCCTACGATCGAAACGGGGGTCCTGTTGATCGGGAGGGGTGTGGCATACCGCAAAACGGAGGAAACGGACCTCCTACGGTCGAAACGGGGGTCCTGTTGATTGGGAGGGGTGTGGCGTACCGCAAAACGGACGAAGTAGACCTCCTACGGTCGAAACGGGGGTCCTGTTCATCGGGAGGGGTGTGGCGTACCGCAAAACGGGACTCCACGGGATACTGTTTATCTCCAACGTCGACCTCCTCCAGCCTCCACGGGCTACTGTCGACCTCCTCCAGCCTCCACGGGCTCCTGTTCATCCAGCCTCCACCCTGCGCTACTCCACCGGCTACTGTTCAACCACCCCTCCACCGTCTACTGTTCATCCAGCCCTCCACCATCTACTATTCATCCAGCCCTCCACACCATGGGGTCCTGTTCAACCACCCCTCCACGGCCACCCCTCCACCTCTACTGTCCATCCAGCCTCCATACCACGGGGTCCTGTTCATCCAGAGGCAACGCCACCGCTCACTGTTCATCCACCCCCCCCACAATGCTCACTGTTCATCCAATCGATCGGCTTCAGTTAGCAGCAGTAGCGAAGGAATCGCCCCATCGGGTTCAGTTAACAACCATCGATCGATCGCTCGGGTTCAGTAACGCGTAGCCTGCAGTGCAATCGTTCGGGTTCAGTTAGAGCCCAAAGCCTCGCTCGGGTTCAGTTAGAGCCAACGCCTAACACGTGTACGAGAGAAACGCGCATCGCTCGGCCCCCGACCTCCCACCGTAACCGGCAACTCCCCGAAATTTTCCTCCCCCTCGCTTCTACCACGGTTTTTTCCGTCATGGATGGCCCAAAGAATGTCATGCAGCTACGTCTCCGACCCGCCCAGGATGAAAAGCCCATTTTCTGTCATGATTTTTTGTCATAGAAGTAGGAGCCCACCACATCTATGATGATACCAGGTTTTGTCACAATTATCATCATAGAAGTGTCATATGTATGACAGAAAAAAATTCGTTCGGCCGAAAATGTCATGGATGTGTCTTTTTTTTGTAGTGCATGTTCTTTTCTATAAGCACGTATGACTACATTCGGAATACATGCCTACATTACATTGATGAACTGGAGCTAGTTCTGTGTCACCCTATGTTATAACTATTACATGAGGAATCACATCCGACATAAATATCCATCACTGATCCAATTCCTATGAGCTTTTCACATATTGTGCTTTGCTCATTTACTTTACCCTTACTTTTGCCACTGTTACCGTTACTTCCATACTACTTTGCTACTAAATACTTTGTTACAGATACTAAGTTATCCGGGTGTGGTTGAATTGACAACTCAACTGCTAATACTTGAGAATATTTTTTGCCTCCCCTTGTGTCGAATCAATAAATTTGGGTTGAATACTCTACCCTCGAAAACTATTGTGATCCCCTATACTTGTGGGTTATCAAGACTATTTTATAGTGCCGTTGCCGGGGAGCATAGCTCTATTCTTTGAGTCACTTGGGATTTATATATGTTGATCACTATGAAGAACTTGAAAGATCAAAGAACTAAGATTTATCCCTCAACTACGAGGGGAGGTAAGGAACTGCCATCTAGCTCTGCACTTGATTCTCCTTCCGTTATGAGTAAATTTGCGACACCTAAACCTGCTTCTGCTATTAATTCTGATATGTCGCATGTTATTGGTGATGCCACTTCTACTATGCATGATATTTATGATGAAACTACTTCTATGCTTGATACTACTGTGCCATTGGGTGAATTTCTTGATGAACAACTTGCTAGGGCTAGAGAGAATGAAATAACTGAAAATGAAATTATTGAAGATAGTGATGATGAAGGTTCTCCCCCTAAGTATGAATTGCCTGTTGTTCCTGAGGGTTATGTTATGGATGAAGAAACTGCTAGAGATTTTCTTGCTTGCAATGATAGATCTGATCTTAAGAAATTATTAGCTAAACTAAAATAGAAAACTCTAAATGCTAGAATGAAACATGACCCTGCTTTTGGTACTTCACCTATCTTTGTTACTGATAAGGATTATTAATTCTCTGTTAATCCTGAGATAATTACTTTGGTTGAGTCTGATCCTTTTTATGGCAATCAATCTGAAACTGTAGTGGCCCATCTTACTAAGTTAAATGATATAGCCACCCTGTTTACTAATAATGAGAAATCTCACTACTATTATATCCTTAAGATATTTCCTTTCTCATTAAAGGGTGATGCTAAAACATGGTTCAATTCTCTTGATCCTGGTTGTGTGCGTAGTCCCCAGGATATGATTTATTAATTATCTGCTAAATATTTCCCTGCTCATAAGAAACAAGCTGCCTTGAGAGAAATATATAATTTTGTGCAAATTAAAGAAGAGTCTCCTACAAGCTTGGGGGAGGATTCTCCGATTACTTAATGCTTTGCCTGGTCATCCTCTTAAGAAAAATGAAATACTTGATATCTTCTATAATGGACTAACCGATGCTTCCAAGGACCACCTGAATAGTTGTGCTGGTTGTGTTTTCAGGGAAAGGACGGTCGATTAAGCTGAATTGTTATTGACTAATATGTTGGCTAATGAAAATAATTGGACACTTCCTGAACCAACTCCTGAGCCAACTCCTAAACCAGCTCCAAAGAAAAGAGATGTTCTATTTCTCAATCCTGAAGATATGCAAGAGGCAGAGAATCTATGAAAGAGAAAGGTATTAAAGCTGAAGATGTTAAAAATTTACCTCCTGTTGAAGAAATTCATGGCCTCAATATACCACCTAAAGAAATACAAGGTCTTGATAACCCAACACAGGTAGTGAAGGTAAACTCTATTTATAGATATGATAAAGTTGAAATCCCGTCTACTAAGTTTGCTAGCCAATGCTTAGATGAGTTTGATGATTTTATGGACAAACAAGCAAATTTCAAAGATTATGTTAGTAGACAATTGAAAAATAATGCTTATATGATTGGACGCTTGAGTGATTATATGTCTAGAGTTAAGGATGAACTTAAACTCACTAGTAAACATGTTTTTATGGTCACCACTCAAGCATAACAAGTACTTAAGACTCAGAATGAATTGCTTGATGAATTAAATAATAAACATGATTTTGCTGTTAGAGTGGCTACTAGAACTGGTAAAATGACTTAGGAACCCTTGTATCCTGAAGGCCACCCTAAGAGAATTGAGCAAGATTCTCAGAGAAATAATTTAGATGCTCCTAGTCCTTCTAAAAAGAAGAAAAAGAAAAATGATAGGACTTTGCATGCTTCTAGTGAACCTATTGTAGAAACACCTGAGAATCCTAATGATATTTCTATCTCCGATGCTGAAACACAATATGGAGATGAACATGAACCTAATGATAATGCTAATAATGATGTTCATGTAGATGCTCAACCTAGCAATGACAACGATACAGAAATTGAACTTGTTGTTGATCTTGATAACCCACAATCAAGGAATCAACATTATGATAAGAGATACTTTGTTGCTAGGAAGCATGGTAGGGAAAGAGAACCATGGGTTCAGAAACCCATGCCTTTTCCTCCTAAGCCATCCAAGAAAAAGGATGATGAGGACTTTGAGTGCTTTGCTGAAATGATTAGACATATTTTCTTATGTATGCGCTTAACCGATATGCTTAAAACAAGCCCTTATGCTAAATACATGAAAGATACCATTACAAATGAAAGAAAAATACCTGAAGCTGAAATCTCCACCATGCTTGCTAACTATACTTTTAAGGGAGGAATACCTAAGAAACTTGGTGATCCCGGAGTACCCATTATACCATGCTCCATCAAAAGAAATTATGTTAAAACTGCCTTATGTGATCTAGGAGCCGGTGTCAGTGTTATGCCTCTTTCCTTATACCGTAGACTTGAATTAAGTAAGTTGACACCTACTGAGATATCTTTGCAAATGGCTGATAAATCAACTGCTATACCTGTCGGTATTTGTGAGGACGTGTCTGTTATCGTTGTGAATGTTACTATCTTAACATACTTTGTCATTCTTGATATTCCTGAGGACGATAGTATGTCGATTATCCTTGGTAGACCCTTTTAAATATTGCAGGTGCTGTTATTGATTGCAACAAAGCCAATGTCACCTTTCATGTTAATGGTAATGAGCATACGGTACACTTTCCGAGGAAACAACCTCAAGTTCACAGTATAAATTCTATTGGGAAAATTCCATCAATAATTATTGGAGGTTTTAAATTTCCTATTCCTACTGCAAAGAAAAAGTATGATATTCTTATTATTGGGGATGTTCATATCCCCGTTGAAGTAACCTAGTGTCACTTCAAAATTTCTCCGGTTTCATGTGATTCGGAATGAGTTTGTTAACAAGACTTGATCAACCTTGTTAGTGGATTCCTTTTGATGAGCATGAGATGGATGAAGTTAGAAGGCACAACTTTCTGTACCCTCTCTTTACTTTCTATTATTTAGAATAAATAAAGTAAAAACAGTATATTTTGCCTATTTTCTGAATTGTCTATGCAATAAAAAATATCACGAAAATAAAAGTTCTCCAAATGCCCTACCAATTTAATATGATTTTTTCTGGAATATTTAAGAATATCTGGCACTGAGAACACGGCAGGGGAGCAAGCACCTGGCCACGAGGGTCCAGGGCGCGCCCACCCCTACAGGGCGCACCCCCCTGCCTCGTGGGCCAACGGTGGCTCCCCTCCACTTATTCCTGCACCCACACACTTCATCTCCCTCCCAAAAAAATCACTATCCAGCTCAAGCACGAGTTCTAGCTCATTTTGCTATGATTTTTGATCTCCTTGCTCAAAGCTCCATTCACAAAACTGCTTTGGGGGATTGTTCTTTGGTATGTGACTCCTCCAATGATCCAATTAGTTTTTTTCTAGTGCTTTATTCATTGCAAATTCTTGCTGCTTAGGTGGCCCTGTTCTTGAGCTTGCATGTTAAATTTATGAGGTCCGAAGTAATTCTAATGCATGATAGAGGCTCTAGGCACTTGTGGGAGTAGTTGCTATCAATTATATTGAGTTTGTTTTACTTTTATTTTGAGTCACTAAAAATCTCAGAAATATTTTAGAGGAAGAAATATGTTTAGGAAAATGTATCAAGGTGGATCTTCAAGGAAGAAAGGACCCAGGCTCGCAATACATGAGCAAGATGATGAACCACCAAGGGTAGCTACGTACGACCTTGTGAATGGCCGTCAAAGCAGTTTATGGTTGAAGCGGGCATCAAGGATGAATTTGATGCATATGCGCGTAATGCTGACCTTGAGGAATTCATGCAAGATAAGTGCCCTCAATACCAATATTTAACTGATTCATTTGTGAGAAGGTTTAAATTTACATCCTCGCGCAATTCTCAAAGTGTCCTGTTTGATATTTATGATAAATCATATACTATGGACCTAGAAGATTTACTCCCGCAGCGGGGAAGTGTTAATGAACCTCGTAAATCCGAATATAAAGACTTCCTTGCTAGTATTACTATGGGAGAATCTAAGAAATAGCACAAGCTACCATAGGGAGCATTCATTTTCCTGCTATACATTATTTTGCTCTTTTCATTGCTAGATGCATTAATGGTAAAGATGAAGCATGTCACATGTGTGTCCCTGATCTTTGTGTTCTCAAGAGTGTTGTATTAGGTGATAAACAATACAACTTGGGGGCAATTGTTGCACGTAGGTTGCATCATAATGGTTTAGCCGGAGACTTGTTTCGAGGAATTTATGCAACCCGTGTGGCTAAGTATCTTGATATACCTATACATGAAAATGATACGGAGTTGCTTCCCGCTTATTTAGATTATAATGCCATGGTTAGTCATCATTTTCTTGAGAGGAATGAACAATTCCTCTAGTATCGACTAATCTTTGACAGACGTCGTGCTGTCCATATTACTCTCCCTGCTCCTGCCCTTTTTGATTATCAGGAAAAATAAGATATGTTATCACCAGGGAGGAGGCAAACAAGTATGAGAGAAGGATGAAGGCAGCCCGCCGCCAGGCTGCAGTGCAGGAGGCAATGGCTACTGCATCTCAGTACAACCCCAGTTACAACTTCGGATATCAGCCAGGCTACCCATGGCCATAGACCAACTTAGGCCAAAAGCCTAATCTTGGGGGAGTACGTATTCCTCACCGACTTTACATTCATGTTCACACACTCATTCTAGTGTCGGTGCTCATACTCTTTCGTTGTACTATCCATGCTAGTTTAATTTTATTTTCCTGCTTTCTCTTGTGTGTTAGGTAAACCTTAAGAAAAACCAAAAAAAATAATTAGTTTAATTTCCATGCCCGTAGTAGTAATAATTAAAAGAAAAACTCAAAGAGATTTCTCGTTCTTATTTTGCTTGTTGGGAGCTTTCCCATGTAAATAGTTTTATTTCTTTTCTTTTCTTTGGGGGTCGAGAGGAGAAGACCATAATGAAAATGTCTAAGTGGCTCTCATATGCATAATTGATTTACTTTAACCAAGAGCCCATATTACTTTGTCTTCTCTTTTGAAATGAATGCTTGCAGATTCTAGCTTAGTCCAATGCATGTGCACTATTATTATTATCCACACCGTTCGATCGTGCAAGTGAAAGGCGATAATGATGATATATGATGAAATGATCGGGATAAGAGGAGCTGGTATGAACTCGACCTCTCTTGTTTTTGTAAATATGATTAGCTAATCGTTCCTGATTCAGCCTATTATGAATAAACATGTTTGCAATGACAATTAGAGATTATAGTTTGCTTATGCCATGCTTAATTAGCTATGAGTTTATAATGGTTTACCTTGCGTGCCAACATGCTATTAAAATGGTTGTGATGTGGTATGATAGGGTGGTATCGTCCATCGAATGAATTGAGTGACTCGACTTGGCACATGTTAACGCATGTAGTTGAAACAAAATCAACATAGCCTTCACGATATTTATGTTCATGGTGGATTATATCCTACTCATGCTTGCACTCAATGTCTATTAATTTTAATGCATGTTCATGAATGTTGTCGCTCTCTCAGTTGGTCGCTTCCCAGTCTTTTTCTAGCCTTCACTTGTACTAAGCAGGAATACTGCTTATGCATCCAAACTCCATAAACCCCAAAGTTATTTCCATATGAGTCCACCATACCTTCCTTTATGCGGTATCTACCTGTCGTTCCAAGTAAATTTGTATGTGCCAAACTCCAAACCTTCAAATGAAATTATGTTTTGTATGCTCGAACATCTCATGTATCAACTAGGGCTCTCTGTATCTTCCATGCTAGACGGGTTATTCTCAAGAGGAGTGGACTCCGCTCCTCATTCATGAGAAAATGGCTGGTCACCGGGATGCCCAATCCCATGCTCAAATCAAATGAAAATAATTAAACAAAACTCCCCCAGGATTGTTGTTAGTTGGAGGCACCCGTTGTTTCGGGCAAACCATGGATTGATGCTTGTTCGTGGAGGGCGAGTATAAAACTTTACCATTCTGTTTGGGAACAGCCTATAATGTGTGTAGCATGGAAGATATCGAGATCTCATAGTTGTTATGTTGACAGTGAAAGTATACCACCCAAAATGCTATTATCTCTGTTTTCAAAATCGAGCTCTGGCACCTCTACAAATCCCTGCTTCCCTCTGCGAAGGGCCTATCTATTTACTTTTATGTTGAGTCATCACCCTCTTATTAAAAATCACCCGCGGGAGAGCACCGCTGTCATTTGCATGCATTACTATTACTTTATATTGGGTATGACTATGACTGGATCTCTTTTACCATGAATTACAATGTTTACTCAGTCCTTGATCTTTAAAGGTGCTCTGCATTCATGTTTTGCGGTCTTAGAAAGGGCTAGCGAGATACCATCTTGTTATATCATATTATGATTGTTTTGAGAAAGTGTTGTCATCCGAGTTTTATTATTATTGCTCGCTAGTTGATTATGCCATTGATATGAGTAAACATGAGACCAAAGTGGTATTGTGAATGTGGTTAGTCATAATCTTTGCTGAAAACTTGAATGCTAGATTTACATATTTACAATAACAGGAGCAAACAGAGTTTGTAAAAGTTTTTCTTTATCACTTTCAGTTTATCAACTGAATTTCTTGAGGACAAGCAAAGGTTTAAGCTTGGGGGAGTTGATACGTCTCCGTCGTATCTACTTTTCCAAAGACTTTTGCCCTTGTTTTGGACTCTAATTTGCATGATTTGAATGGAACTAACCCGGACTGACGCTATTTTCAGCAGAAATGCCATGGTGTTATTTTTGTGCAGAAATAGAAGTTCTCGGAATGACTTGCAAATCCACGGAGCAACTTTTCAGAATTAATAAAAAATACTGGCGAAAGAATTAGCGTTAGGGGGCCCACACCCTGGTCACGAGGGTGGGGGGCGCGCGCCCTTCCCTAGGGTGCGCCCCCTGCCTCGTGGGCCCCCTCGACAACCACCGACCTCAACTCCAATTCCATATATTTGCTTTCGCGGAGAAAAATAATAATAGAAGAAGGGTTCATTGTGTTTTACGATACGGAGCCGCGCCAAGCCCTAAAACCTCTCAGGAGGGCTGATCTGGAGTCCGTTCGGGGCTCCGGAGAGGGGAATCCATCGTCGTCGTCATCATCAACCATCCTCCATCACCAATTTCATGATGCTCACCGCCGTGCATGAGTAATTCCATCGTAGGCTTGCTGGACGGTGATGGGTTGGATGAGATTTACCATGTAATTAAGTTAGTTTTGTTAGGGTTTGATCCCTAGTATCCACTATGTTCTGAGATTGATGTTGCTATGACTTTGCTATGCTTAATGCTTGTCACTAGGGCTCGAGTGCCATGATTTCAAATCTGAACCTATTATGTTTTCATGAATATATGTCAGTTCTTGATCCTATCTTCCAAGTCCATAGTCACCTATTATGTGTTATGATCCGTTAACCCCGAAGTGACAATAATCGGGATACTTACCGGTGATGACCGTAGTTTGAGGAGTTCATGTATTCACTAAGTGCTAATGCTTTGGTCCGGTTCTCTATTAAAAGGAGGCCTTAATATCCCTTAGTTTCCATTAGGACCCCGTTGCCACGGGAGGGTAGGACAAAAGATGTCATGCAAGTTCTTTTCCATAAGCACGTATGACTATATTCGGAATACATGCCTACATTACATTGATGAATTGGAGCTAGTTCTGTGTCACCCTATGTTATAACTATTACATGAGGAATCGCATCTGACATAATTATCCATCACGGATCCAATGCCTACGAGCTTTTCACATATTGTGCTTTGCTTATTTACTTTACCGTTACTTTTGCCACTGTTACCGTTACTTCCATACTACTTTGCTACTAAATACTTTGCTGCAGATACTAAGTTATCTAGGTGTGGTTGAATTGACAACTCAATTGCTAATACTTGAGAATATTCTTTGGCTCCCCTTGTGTCGAATCAATAAATTTGGGTTGAATACTCTACCCTCGAAAACTGTTGTGATCCCCTATACTTGTGGGTTATCAGGGTGCTCGGCCTCGTCAGCTTCTCTGTTCCGCCCTCTAGGGGGCGGTCCGGCTGTTCGGTGCGTGTGTATGTTGGACTTGTGGGCTCTACGGCCTCGTCGTCAAACTGCAGCAGTAATCTTCGCTTAGGATAACTTTTGGTTGGGTGTTCGCGGCCGTACCCTTCTTCGGCGGCTAGGACTTTAGCCAAGTCATTGAGGGTGTTCTGTTCGGCCTTGATTCGGTGTTTTTGTTTCTTCATACTGCGGGCGGTGGTTAGAAGCCTCCATTTAAACTGCTCCTGTTCGAGCGGGTCTTCAGGGACGATGAATCGTCATCCTCGAGACTGGCCTCCTCTTCGGAGGATGGGAGGTAGTTACTATCTTTGGAGTCGTTGGGTTTTCTACGTTGAACAGATCCTCCTTCCTCGAGGGGTCATCCTGATGTTGATTGTTAGCTACGGCTCCGGCGAGGTCATCTATATTATTCGCGGTGCCATTCTCCGCAGAGTCCACGTTGCTCGCATGGCTTCGAAGTGGCTTTGATCGACGATGATGTCATTGGCGTTTGGGCGGCTCATCTCCGGGCTTGTCTCGGTCCTGATCGGTAGTGTCATCGCCGTCCTTGGGGGTGTCTACCATGTAAATATCTTAGGTGGACGTGTCCGGCCAACAGCCGGTGAGGGGGGATGACATTGGTACTAGTCGTGGCTCCGCCATCCTTATCCATGTATTCGGTGTTATCCGAATTATAATCTAGCATATCAGTTAGATCATCGATAGTGGCTACCAAGTGGGTGGTGGGTGGGACATAATATTCCATATGGTACTCCTTGAAGGGTTGATGATCATGGGTGGAAGGTAGGTCCTCCTGGATGGTCATTCTCTGGATGCGGTCTAGTGCCTCGTTTAACATAGCGAGGGTCGCCGAATTTGAGGGCTCTAGGCCAAATTCCGTTATAATGGGGTGGTGGCAGTAAGTGCCCTGGCAGTACTTGGTTTACACAGGCCGAGCTGACCTCGGGGTGTAGTACTGGGTCCTTGAGGGGGTTCGGATTATCACCGGAGATCAAGGATGGGCCTTGGTTTTTGTGTATGGTTTCCACGCCGAGGTTCGAGATCAAGCTACTTCGGGCCGGGGGTGACCCCTGGCCATTGGATGGCGGTTCATCGTAAAGGCTCAAGGCCAGAGGAGCGTTGTGACAGAAAGGTTCATCCGAGATTGACTCTTGACCTTCGCCTCCTTATTCTGCCTCGAAGGCTAAGGATAGGCCCTCTGCAGACATGATGAATCCGGTCGAAGGTGGAATCTAGCCCCCGCTTGAAGCTGTTCGGAGGGCGGGGGCCAATCTATAGATCGGATCGGAGGGGGACTCCAGAGCGGGCACGGCGAGGCATGTGATGGTGTGGGAGGGGGTAGTGAATCCGGCGAAGACCAGATCGCCCCGCATGTCCGCAACATATTCCAGATTACCGAATTGAATTCGATGTTCGGGAGCGAAGTTGTCAATCTGATCCAGACGACCAGTCGGGTCGGCGTGCAGCACGATGCTGCCGAACGCGAAGAGTTGACTGGGGACAAAGAAGTCCCCAGATCCAATGCCTTCTCCTATGATCAGGTGAGCCATCGATGCTTTGGGCGACCCTATAGCAGAACTCTCAATGAAAGCACCAATGTCAGTGTCAAAACTGGCAGACCTCGGGGTAGGGGGTCCCGAGTTGTGGATCTAGGATCGATGGGGAACAAGGGACGATGAACACAGTGTTTACCCAAGTTCGGGTCCTCTCGAGGAGGTAATACCCTACGCCATGCTTGATTGTATTGGATGAATAGTATGGTTACAGAGTAGATCTACCTCAAGATCATTATGAGCTAAACCCTAAGGTGATGAGGTGATGAATGTAGCTCTACCTTAAAGACTACAACCCTCGTTTTATATAGACACCGATAAGACAGATTACAATAAGGAGGAAAGAGATCATGTCTATCCTTGACTTGGAGGACACGCCACGGCTTCATAGATCTCCTTCGCTATGCGGTTTTACCAGTCCGACCCATATTCAATGGGCCGACGCACTGAGGACCCCTTAGTCCATGACTCCCTCACCTAGGATACAAGTGTCCTACTAGGGCGGGGATCCTATACGGCGCGTACCACGCGAGCGCCATGGAGCGTACCCCGCCTCACCCGTTGTTGTTTCTATGGGCCGGCCCATTTCGGGGTTTAACCCCAACCAGTTTTGGGAAGGTTCTAGAACCTTCCCTGAATCGGGTTTTTATGTTTTTCTTTTGCTTTTTCTTTTTCTTTTTTTTCTCTTTTCTTTTCCTTTTTCTTTACTTTTATGTTTTCATTTTTATTCTTGTTTTTCAATTTCCGAAAGTCTATTAATTCGCAATTTGTTTCTAATATCGTATTTTTTTGAATGATGAACATTTTTTTCCAAAATCATGGTTTTATTTTTACTTAATCCTTACTCTTAAATCATGAACATTTTTTTTGAAACTGTGAACATTTTTTAAAAACTCACGAACATTTTTTTCGAAATCATGAACAAACTTTTTTAGAAATCTGAAAACATTCCCTTAAGTCATGAACATGTTTTTCAAATCATGAACATTTTTCTGAAATAATGAACATTTTAAAATTAAAGACTACTTTTTCAAAATCATGAACATTTTTCCAAATTCATGAAAAAAATTTGAATCGTGAATGTTTTTTCCAAATTCGTGAACATTTTTCGAATTAACAAACATTTGTTTGAATTTTTAAATTATGAACATTTTATTAATTTTGTGAACATTTTTTTTACAAATTCATGAACAGTTTTTAATTCTAGAGCATTTTTTTGTAATCATGATTTACTTAATTTGTGAACATTTTTCAATTTCATGAATATTTTTTTGAAATCATGAACATTGTTTTAAATTCATGAACAATTTTTTAAATGTGTGAACATTCTTTGCCAAATTCATGAACAATTTTTGAATTACCGAGCATCTTTCTGGAAATCATGATTTTTTTTGAAATCATGATAGTCTTATTCAAAATTAGCAACTTTTCTAAAATTTAGGACCTTCTGTTATCCCGAATTATTGAAAAAAAGAAAAAATAATAAAAGGAAAAAAAGAAAAAGGAAACATCCACAAAGAAAAACCGGCGGCGTCCAGGCCACACATGAGCCGGCCCATAAGGGGAGCGGGGGGTGCGCGCCCGCTTCCTTCGCAGCGCGTGCTGCGCCCTATAGGCGCTCCCCTACTAGGACACGACTCCATGTCCTATCTAAACACAATATTATTGAGAGTCCAACTATAACCTACCTTGTACACAATATTCGACACAACTCTAACATATCTCCCGTTTGACACCGATGGCATTGTGCAACTGTTGTGCAGACTGTTGGAAATATGCCCTAGAGGCAATAATAAAATGATTATTATAATATTTCCTTGTTCATGATAATTGTCTACTATTCATGCTGTAATTGTATTAACCGAAAACCGTGATACATGTGTGAATACATAGACCACAACATGCCCCTAGTGAGCCTCTAGTTGACTAGCTCGTTGATCAGCAGATGATCATGGTTTCCTGACTATGGACATTGGATGTCATTGATAACGGGATCACATCATTAGGAGAATGATCTTATGGACAAGACCCAATCCTAAGCATAGCACAAGATCGTGTAGTTCGTTTGCTAAAGCTTTTCTAAGTCAAGTATCTGTTCCTTAGACCATGAGATTGTGTAACTCCTGGGTACCGTAGCAGTGCTTTGGATGTACCAAACATCACAACGTAACTGGGTGATTATAAAGGTGCACTGCAGGTATCTCCGAAAGTATCTGTTGGGTTGTCACGAATCAAGACTGGGATTTGTCACTCCGTATGACGGAGAGGTATCTCTGGGCCCACTCGGTAATGCATCATCATAATGAGCTCAATGTGACTAAGTGGTTGGTCACGGGATCATGCATTATGCAACGAGTAAAGTGACTTGCCGGTAACGAGATTGAACGAGGTATTGGGATACCGACGATCGAATCTTAGGCAAGTAACGTACCGATTGACAAAGGGAATTGTATACGGGATTACTTGAATCCTCGACATCGTGGTTCATCCGATGAGATCATCATGGAACATGTGGGAGTCAACATGGGTATCCAGATCTCGCTGTTTGTTATTGGCCAGAGAGCTGTCTCGGTCATGTCTGTGTGATTCCCGAACCCATAGGGTCTACACACTTAAGGTTCGATGATGCTAGGGTTAAAAGGAAGATTTGTATGTGATTACTGAATGTTGTTCGGAGTCCTGGATGAGATCCCGGACATCACGAGGAGTTTCGGAATGGTCCGGAGGTGAAGATTTATATATGGGAAGTCATTATACGGTCGCCGGAAATGTTCAGGGGTATACTGGTATTGTACCAGGACCACCGGAGGGGTTCCAGGGGTCCACCGGGAGGGGCCACCTATCCCGGAGGGCCTCATGGGTTGTAGGCGGAAGGGAACCAACCCCTAAGTGGGCTGGGCGCCACCCCCCTAGGGCCCGTGCGCCTAGGGTTGGGGGGGACCCTAAGGGGGGCGCCCCCTTGCTTGGGGGGGCAAGCCCCCTCCCCCTTGCCTCCCCCCTCTAGATCCCATCTAGAGGGGCCGGCCCCCTTTCCCCTTCTCCCTATAAATAGAGGGGTGAGGGGAGGGCTGCAGCACCACATCCAAGGCACAGCCCCTCCCCTCCCCAACACCTCTCCTCCTCCGCGCGAGCTTGGCGAAGCCCTGCCGGAGAACTGCCACTCCATCACCACCACATCGTCATGCTGTTGTTGGAGCCATCTTCCTCAACCTCTCCCTCCTCCTTGCTGGATCAAGGCGCGAGAGACGTCACCGGGCTGCACGTGTGTTGAACAAGGAGGTGCCGTTGTTCGGCGCTAAGATCGGAATCCACCGCGGTCTGAATCGCTACGAGTATGACTCCTTCATCCGCGTTCTTGCAACGCTTCCGTCTCGTGGTATTCAAGGGTATGAAGATGCACTCCCCTCTCTCTCTCGTTGCTAGTTGCTCCATAGATTGATCTTGGTGATGCCTAGAAATTTTTTAATTTCTGCAACGATCCCCAACAATGGCATCATGAGCTAGGTCTATGCGTAGTTTCTATGCATGAGTAGAACACAAGTTTGTTGTGGGCGTCGATTTTGTCAATTTACTTGCCACTATTAGTCTTATCTTGTTTCGGCGGCATCGTGGGATGAAGCAGCCCGGACCGGCCTTACGCGTACGCTTACGTGAGATAGGTTCCACCGACTGACATGTACTAGTTGCATAAGGTGGCTAGCGAGTGTCTGTCTCTCCCACTTTAGTCGGGTCGGATTTGATGAAAAGGGTCCTTATGAAGGGTAAATAGCAATTGGCATAGCACGTTGTGGTTTTGGCATAGGTAAGAAACGTTCTTGCTACAAACCTATAGCAGCCACGTAAAAACTTGCAACAAAAATTAGAGGACGTCTAACTTGTTTTTGCAGCATATGCCGTGTGATGTGATATGGCCAAAAAGGATATGATGAATTAAATATATGTGATGTATGAGATTGATGTTCTTGTAAGAGGAATCATGACTTGCATGTCGATGAGTATGACAACCGGCAGGAGCCATAGGAGTTGTCTTTATTTATTGTATGACCTGCGTGTCATTGAATAACGCCATGTAATTACTTTACTTTATTGCTAAACCGTTAGCCATAGTAGTAGAAGTAATAGTTGGCGAGACAACTTCATGGAGACACGATGATGGAGATCATGGTGTCATGCCGGTGACGATGATGATCATGGCGCCCCGAAGATGGAGATCAAAAGGAGCAAAATGATATTGGCCATATCATGTCACTATTTGATTGCATGTGATGTTTATCATGTTTTTGCGTCTTATTTGCTTAGAATGACGGTAGCATAAATAATATGATCCCTCATAATAATTTCAAGAAAGTGTTCCCCCTAACTATGCACCATTGCGAAAGTTTGTTGTTTTGAAGCACCACGTGATGATCGGGTGTGATAGATTCTAACGTTCACATACAACTGGTGTAAGCCAGATTTATACATGCAAAACACTTAGGTTGACTTGACGAGACTAGCATGTATAGACATGGCCTCGGAACACAAGAGACCGAAAGGTCGAACATGAGTCGTATAGAAGATACGATCAACATGAAGATGTTCACCGATGATGACTAGTCCGTCTCACATGATGATCGGACACGGCCTAGTTGACTCGGATCATGTATTACTTAGATGACTAGAGGGATGTCTATCTGAGTGGGAGTTTATTAAATAATTTGATTACATGAACTTAATTATCATGAACTTAGTCTAAAACTTTTGCAATATGTCTTGTAGATCAAATGGCCCACGCTAATGTTTCCCTCAACTTCAACGTGTTCCTAGAGAAAACCAAGCTGAAAGACGATGGTAGCAACTATATGGACTAGGTCCGGAACTTGAGGATCATCCTCATAGCTGCCAAAAGAGCATATGTCCTAGATGCGCCACTAGGTGAAGCACCTGTTTTCCCAGCAACTCAAGACGTTATGAACGCCTGGCAGTCGTGTAGTGATGATTACTCCCTGGTTTAGTGCGGCATGCTTTACAGCTTAAAACCGGGGCTCCAAAAGCGTTTTGAGTAGCATGAAGCATATGAGATGTTCCAAGAGCTGAAAATGGTTTTCCAAGCTCATGCTCGGGTCAAGAGATATGAAGTCTCCGACAAGTTCTACAGTTGTAAGATGGAGGAGAATAGTTGTGTCAGCGAGCACATACTCAAAATGTCTGGATTGCACAACCGCTTGTCTCAGCTAGGAGTTAACCTCCCGGATAATGCGGTCATTAACAGAATCCTTCAGTCGCTCCCACCTAACTACAAGAGCTTTGTGATGAACTACAATATGCGGGGGATGGTGAAAACCATTCCTGAGGTATTTTCAATGCTGAAATCAGCGGAGGTGGAGATCAAAAAGGAACATCAAGTGTTGATGGTCAATAAAACCACTAGTTTCAAGAAAGGCAAGGGTAAGACAAACTTCAAGAAGGACGGCAAGGGAGTTGCCGTGCCCGGTTAGCCAGTTGCCGGGAAGAAGCCAAAGCACGGACCCAAACCTGAGACTGAGTGCTTTTATTGCAAGGGAAACGGTCACTAGAAGCGGAACTACCCCAAGTACTTAGCGGACAAGAAGGACGGCAACACCAAAGGTATATGTGATATACATGTTATTGATGTGTACCTTACCAGTACTCGTAGTAGCTCCTGGGTATTTGATACCGGTGTGGTTGCTCATATTTGTAACTTAAAACAGGAGCTGCGGAATAAGCACAGACTGGCGAAGGACGAGGTGACGATGTGCGTCGGGAATGGTCCCAAGGTCGATGTGATCACCGTCGGCATGCTACCTCTACATTTACCGACGGGATTAGTTTTAAACCTCAATAATTGTTATTTAGTGCCAGCTTTGAGCATGAACATTGTATCTGGATCTCGTTTAATGCGAGATGGCTACTCATTTAAATCCAAGAATAATGGTTGTTCTATTTATATGAGAGATATGTTTTATGGTCATGCCCCGCTGGTCAATGGTTTATTCTTAATGAATCTCGAACGTGATGTTACACATATTCATAGTGTGAATACCAAAAGATGTAAGATTGATAATGATAGTCCCACATACCTGTGGCACTGCCACCTTGGTCACATTGGTGTCAAATGCATGAAGAAGCTCCATGCAGATGGACTTTTGGAGTCTCTTGATTACGAATCATTTGACACGTGTGAACCATGCCTCATGGGCAAAATGACCAAGACTCTGTTCTCCGGAACAATGGAGCGAGCAACCAACTTATTGGAAATTACACATACTGATGTGTGCGGTCCAATGAGCATTGAGGCTCGCGGTGGCTATCATTATGTTCTCACCCTCACTGATGACTTAAGTAGATATGGGTATGTCTACTTGATGAAACACAAGTCTGAGACCTTTGAAAAGTTCAAGGAATTTCAGAATGAGGTGGAGAATCAACATGACAGAAAAATAAAGTTCTTATGATCAGATCATGGGGGAGAATATTTAAGTCACGAGTTTGGTACACACTTAAGGAAATGTGGAATTGTTTCACAACTCACACCGCCTGGAACACCTCAGCGTAACAGTGTGTCCGAACGTCGTAATTGCACTCTATTGGATATGGTGCGATCTATGATGTCTCTTACCAATTTACTGCTATCATTTTGGGGATACACTTTAGAGACAGCTACATTCACTTTAAATAGGGTACCATCTAAATCCGTTGAGATGACACTGTATGAATTATGGTTTGGGAAGAAACCTAAGCTGTCGTTTCTAAAAGTTTGGGGATGCGATGCTTATGTCAAGAAACTTCAACCTGAAAAGCTCAAACCCATGTTGGAAAAATGCATCTTCATAGGATACCCTAAGGAAACCATTGGGTATACCTTCTACCTCAGATCCGAAGGCAAGATCTTCGTTGCCAAGAACGGGTCCTTTCTGGAGAAAGAGTTTCTCTCGAAAGAAGTGGGAGGAAAGTGGAACTTGATGAAGTACTACCTCTTGAACCGGAAAGTAGCGCAGCTCAGGAAGATGTTCATGTGGTGCGTGCACCGACTAGAGAGGAAGTTAATGATGATGATCAAGGTACTTCAGATCAAGTTGCTATTGAACTTCATAGGTCCACAAGGACACGTTCCACACCAGAATGGTATGGCAACCCTGTCCTGGAAATCATGTTGTTAGACAACGGTGAACCTTCGAACTATGAAGAAGCAATGGCGGGCCCAGACTCCAACAAATGGCTTGAAGCCATGCAATCCGAGATAGGATCCATGTACGAAAACAAAGTATGGACTTTGACAGACTTGCCTGATGATCGGCGAGCGATAGAAAATAAATGGATCTTTAAGAAGAAGACGGACATGGATGGTAATGTTACCATCTATAAAGCTCGACTTGTCACTAAGGGTTATCGACAAGTTCAAGGGGTTGACTACGATGACACTTTCTCACCTGTAGCGAAGCTGAAGTCCGTCCGAATCATGTTAGCAATTGCCGCATTCTATGATTATGAGATATGGCAAATAGACGTCAAAACAGCATTCCTTAATGGCTATCTTAAGGAAGAATTGTATATGATGCAACCAGAAGGTTTTGTCGATCCTAAGAATGCTAACAAGGTATGCAAGCTCCAGCGATCCATCTATGGGCTGGTGCAAGCATCTCGGAGTTGGAACATTCGCGTTGATGAAATGATCAAAGTGTTTGGGTTTATGCAGACCTATGGAGAAGCCTACGTTTACAAGAAAGTGAGTGGGAGCTCTGTAGCATTTCTCATATTATATGTGGATGACATACTGTTGATGGGAAATGATATAGAACTTTTGGACAGCATAAAGGCCTACTTGAATAAGTGTTTTTCAATGAAGGACCTTGGATAAGTTGCTTATATATTAGGCATCAAGATCTATAGAGATAGATCGAGACGCCTCATAGGTCTTTCACAAAGCACATACCTTGATAAGATATTGAAGAAGTTCAATATGGATCAGTCCAAGAAGGGGTTCTTGCATGTGTTGCAAGGTGTGAAATTGAGCTCGGCTCAATGCCCGACCACGGCAGAAGATAGAGAAAAGATGAGTGTCATCCCCTATGCCTCGGCCATAGGGTCTATTATGTATGCCATGCTGTGTACCAGACCTGATGTAAACCTTGCCGTAAGTTTGGTAGAAAGGTACCAAAGTAATCCCGGCATGGAACACTGGACAACGGTCAAGAATATCCTAAAGTACCTGAAAAGGACTAAGGATATGTTTCTCGTTTATGGAGGTGACGAAGAGCTCTTCGTAAAGGGTTACGTCGATGCTAGCTTTGACACCGATCTGGATGACTCCAAGTCACAAACCGGATACGTGTATATTTTAAATGGTGGGGCAGTAAGCTAGTGTAGTAGCAAGCAAAGCGTCGTGGCGGGATCTACATGTGAAGCAGAGTACATGGCAACCTCGGAGGCAGCACATGAAGCAATCTGGATGAAGGAGTTCATTACCGACCTAGGAGTTATTCCCAATGCGTCGGGGCCGATGACTCTCTTCTGTGACAACACTGGAGCTATTGCCCTTGCCAAGGAGCCCAGGTTTCACAAGGAGACCAGGCACATCAAGCGTCGCATCAACTCCATTCGTGAAAATGTTCAAGATGGAGACATAGATATTTGCAAAGTGCATACGGATCTGAATGTCGTAGATCTGCTGACTAAACCTCTTCCGCGAGCTAAACATGATCAACACCAGAACTCTATGGGTGTTCGATTCATCACAGTGTAAGTAGATTATTGACTCTAGTGCAAGTGGGAGACTGTTGGAAATATGCCCTAGAGGCAATAATAAAATGATTATTATTATATTTCCTTGTTCATGATAATTGTCTACTATTCATGTTGTAATTGTATTGACCGAAAACCGTGATACATGTGTGAATACATAGACCACAACATGTCCCTAGTGAGCCTCTAGTTGACTAGCTCATTGATCAATAGATGGTCATGGTTTCCTGACTATGGACATTGGATGTCATTGATAATGGGATCACATCATTAGGAGAATGATCTAATGGACAAGACCTAATCCTAAGCATAGCACAAGATCGTGTAGTTCGTTTGCTAAAGCTTTTCTAATGTCAAGTATCAGTTCCTTAGACCTTGAGATTGTGTAACTCCCGGGTACCGTAGGAGTGCTTTGGGTGTACCAAACGTCAAAACGTAACTGGGTGACTATAAAGGTGCACTGCAGGTATCTCCAAAAGTATCTTTTGGGTTGGCACGAATCGAGACTGGGATTTGTCACTCCATATGACGGAGAGGTATCTCTGGGCCCACTCGGTAATGCATCATCATAATGAGCTTAATGTGACTAAGTGGTTGGTCACAGGATCATGCATTATGCAATGAGTAAAGTGACTTGCCGGTAACGAGATTGAACGAGGTATTCGGATACCGACGATCGAATCTCGGACAAGTAATGTACCGATTGATAAAGGGAATTGTATACGGGATTACTTGAATCCTTGACATCGTGGTTCATCCAATGAGATCATCGTGGAACATGTGGGAGCCAACATGGATATCCAGATCCCGCTGTTGGTTATTGGCCGGAGAGCTGTCTTGGTCATGTCCGCGTGATTCCCGAACCCGTAGGGTCTACACACTTAAGGTTTGATGACGCTAGGGTTATAAGGAAGATTTGTATATGATTACCGAATGTTGTTCGGAGTCCCGGATGAGATCTCAGACGTCATGAGGAGTTTCGGAATGGTCCAGAGGTGAAGATTTATATATGGGAAGTCATCATACAGTCGCCGGAAATGTTCGGGGGTATACCGGTATTGTACCGGGACCATGGGAGGGGTTCCGGGGGTCCACCAGGAGGGGCCACCTGTCCTGGAGGGCCTCATGGGCTGTAGGTGGAAGGTAACCATCCCCTAACTGGGCTGGGCGCCACCCCCTAGGGCCCATGCGCCTAGGGTTGGGAGGGTAAACCCTAAGGGGGGCGCCCCCTTGCTTGGGGGGCAAGCCCCCTCCCCCTTGCCCCCCCTGTAGATCCCATCTAGAGGGGCCGGCCCCCTTCCCCCTTCTCCCTATAAATAGAGGGGTGAGGGGAGGGCTGCAGCATCACATCCAAGGCGCAGCCCCTCCCCTCCCCAATACCTCTCCTCCTCCGCGCGAGCTTGGCGAAGCCCTGCCGGAGAACTGCCACTCCATCACCACCGCGCCGTTGTGCTGCTGTTAGAGCCATCTTCCTAAACCTCTCCCTCCTCCTTGCTGGATCAAGGCGCGAGAGACGTCACCGGGCTGCACGTGTGTTGAATGTGGAGGTGCCGTTGTTCGGTGCTAAGATCGGAATCCACTGTGATCTGAATAGCTACGGGTATGACTCCTTCATCCGCGTTCTTGCAACGCTTCCGTCTCGCGGTCTTCAAGGGTATGAAGATGCACTCCCCTCTCTCTCGTTGCTAGTTGCTCCATAGATTGATCTTGGTGACGCGTAGAAATTTTTTAATTTCTGCAACGATCCCCAACACAGACATGCCAGTGTCGAAGTGCAGGGAGGCCGCTGACGAGCGATGGGTAAGATGCTAGGATCTGCCGATGGGGAAACCGCATGGTGGGGGGCTCTGTTGTTGGTGGGTGCGTGGAGACGCGAGCATGCTGCATCACGGGGTAGAAAGCCGGGCTCTGACAGGGAGGCAACATGGAGTGGATGGTCCACCGTCATAGCAGAGGGAGACCGCAAGTGTATCGCGATTGACAGAGACTCTGCGCAGTGGCCATCGATCAATTATATAATCTTTGGGGATGAATCCCGGCTCCTCTGATTGGTTTCTGTCGGCGTGTGCAGGGAAGGAGAGACGGAGGAGCTCGCGTCCCTGTTCAGGAAGTGCCCGGGGTCAGAGATGCAGAAGTAGGAGCATGTGGCGTCGTGGTTCGCCAACCACCCATGGCTGCACGCGGTTGGCCGCGTCGGTCTCAACCTCCCACCTCTCTCCTGGTCGTTACCTCTTCCCCGAGGACATCCGCCCCAGACACCTCTTCCCCGTGTATCAAGCGGCGGCGGCAGCAGCAGGCAAGGGCGGTTGCGGGGAGCGACGGCGGCAGCACCATGTATTTTTACCTCGTGGGACAGACAAAAAAAACAATTCAGCTGTCGGGCGAGGCCTTATTTCTTGGGACAATAATGCTACGTCTACGAAGGTTTACTTAAAGATTTTACATGCGAAGAATCATCCATATCCATATCCATATCCATATCCATACCTACTAATAAAGTAAGGTGTGTTTCTTCAACTTTCATCCGTTCACCATCGAAAAGATTTGTTACTATTTGACGTGGTACTAAACTTTTGTCCATTCGTCTATTAGAAAAGGAAAAACGCCAGAATTTCGTACATGGGCAGCTTGCAGTGTGGCCCAGCCAAGACAACCCACTTATTTTCGTGCCCATGCAGATGGGACTACCCTATTTATCGCAACGAGCGTCAAATAGTCGCAAATTCGGACAGGCGCCCAAGCTGGGTTGAACCGTTTTTATTTTGTTTTGTGTTATGTTTCTATTTTTCATTTGTTTATCCTTTTTCTTCCAGTTTCTTTTGTCTTATTTTTCTTTCAAGTTTATTTTTCTTTCTCTTTTCATAAATTCAATTTTTTTATAATATCATAAAAATTTGAGTTTTAAAAAAATATTAATAGTATTATATATTCCGTTTTAAAAAATGTTCTTTTTTGTTTTGTGTTATGTTTCTTTTTTTTTTCTTTTCCTTTCTCTTTCTCTTTTTATTTCCGCTTTTTTTGTGTTTGTTTCCTTTAAGGTTTTTTTTTCTTTCTCCCTTTTTTCATAAATTCAAAATTTTCAAACAAGTTCATAATATCATAAAATCTGAGTTTTTTTAAAGTTTAGAGTTTTATATATTCCGTTTAAAAATGTTCAGAACATTAGATATTTGTTGTCATTCCAAAATAGTCACAAATTCACACAGGACGCCCAAGCTGGGCTGAAATGTTTTCCTTTTTTTGTTATGTGTTATGTTTCTATTTTTTTCCTTTTTTTCTATTTTTCTTTCGTGTCTCTTTTGTCTTTTTTCTTTCAAGTTATTTTTCTTACCCACTTTTTTGGTAAATTTTAAATTTTCAAAAAAATCATAATATTGGAAAAATTTGAAAGTTTTAAAAATGTTCAAAATTTCAAAATATATTTCGTTTTGAAAAATGTTCAGAACATTAAATATTTGCTCTCATTTCAAAATTGGTTCAGATTTTTTAAAAATGTTACATTTTTATTTTGTGTTCCAAATATGAGAAATATTCTTATTTTAGTGAAATGTTTGTAAAATTCATAATAATGTCCGAGTTTAAAGAAACGCATTTTCAATAAATATGTTTCCTTTTTCAAAGAAAATCACAAATTCAAAAAATGTTCATGTTATTATAAAAGGTTCATGTTTTCAAATGCAATTGTGAATTTCGAACGTTTCAAATTTTGTTGTGTATTTCTAAAAATGTAAAGTATTTTCGAAAAAAGATAGGGATTCAAAATTATTCATGTTCCCAAGAATATTCAACAATTTATATATTTTTTTAGAAGTTCAAAAACCAAATTGTTTCCGGTCTGACATTGCAGTATGATGTTAAAGGTTTGAACTGGCCATTGGTTGGTAGGACAGCTTTCTTCGTGTGGCCATGTTAGTCAAGTCTTTGAAGGCATGACTTCAATCCTTCAACTCATCATTTTTTGCATGTTTTCGTTCCTTACAAACACAGGTCGTCTTGGAGCATACCATTGTGCTGGTCCATACACGAATTGATGTGCGTCACACGCGCTATTTTATGCAACTAGCGTCAGATAGTAGCCCCCACTACACAGTTAGCCCAAGAAAAAAATTGTTCCGTTGCACAGGCAGTATTGGGCCTCAGCTGCACTCCCCTACTGGGTCGTCCGAGGGAGCAATTGTTTTCTTGGGCCAATAAAAGAGAATATGTTGGTTTGGCTTGAATAAAAAATATTATGGGCATGTGAGCGCTAAAATAATCAAAAAGAATAAATCCTAATAAAGAAGGGGCATTGATGTCTTGTTATGCGCTAAATATGTTAGTGAAATAGGATTTATTTGATACAATTAGTAATCCATCCGATTACACCATCGTAAGAGAGAGTGGTCGAAACAACCGTGCCCCGAAGGTCGCCGCATAGCTACCAAATGAGGAGGCAGGCAGACCTACGAGACAGAGGCGAACCCGAAGGAAAAAGGCACAACTTGGATGGTTGTCGCCACACTGTAACACCCTGGATTTTCTTGGATTTATTGATTTGAATTGCTTTTCTGTGGCTATGTGGTTCCAAAACTTGGGAAGATCATGTCTTCCTAATTTTTATAGTGGCTTGTCATCCTCATTATCATCCCTAGGTCATGTCATTTTTCATCCTACCTGAAACCCCAATATTATTTTATTGGGAATATTTCTTTTCTGATAAAGGAAATATCCTATTTGCCCTAGGTTGTGAAACAACCCATCTTTCTGTCACTCCAAAAGTTCCCAAATAATACTCATAAATTGTTTTGGTCATATCTTGCTCAAATATGGCAAAACTTTTCATTGCCATGTTAAAAAATAATCATCCAATAATTATTTCCTATTCTGCCCTAAATGGCACATTGCAAAGTAAGTGCTATTTATCTTTGCCCAATTGACCCCAAACTTTTTGGACATCTTTTCTTGTCCATATCGTTTCCCCATGCCAAAATTCAACTCAATTTGCTTAGTAAATATTCCTGAGCAATTTTTCAAAATTCTTGTTTGAGGGAAGACATTATGAAGGAAGTGCTAGCTAGGCATATCCAAATGAGTTGAAATTTTTCTAGGTCCTTCGCATGATGAAATCATCACTCTCCACCAAGTGTGAGCTCATGTAACTCATTTCTATGAGCCCAGCTCGAAATCTTAGTTTCTTGTCAGATTTTCAGTTTGTGAAGCAACCATATTGTTTCTTGCTTCATTTAAGCTGCAAATATACCAGGACATTCTCCTATCCATATATACTCTCTCCATCAAGTTTTTGATCAATCCATTACTCCATTTGCCCTGTGCAATTTTTCCAAACTTTTGTCCACAAAGATACTTTGTGAAGCAAGTGCCACTTTGGCTTGTCCAAATGGCATGAAACTTTTTGAGCAACTTCATATCTTCAAATCATTGGGTCATGCCCAATTTGAGCTCAACTTGCCTCTTCATGTGAGTGCAACTTCACCATCTCTAATTTTGGCCATTAGGGCGGTTTCTACAACAAGTACCATTTATCTTTATCCTTATGAGCTGCAAATTTGCAGAGGTGATCATCGTAGTGTGTGATCACACCATGCCAAAGCCCAACCCCTGCCTCTACTTGTGTTTATCTCCCCGCAGCATAAACACTTTGCTGCCACAATGTTTTGGATCAACCTGCAAATCTTTTCTTTGCCCCTGGACCAAGTTGTTTACTCATTTGAACTCAGGGTACTAAGGTCCATCTATGGCACATGATGTGACCGCTCACCTGGCACCACGTATGCCAGTTCATGCGGTGACCACAGGTGACAACCAGCCAAACTCGTGCTCTGGAGTGTTCCAGTCCCTATTACTGTTGTCTCCCTCCTCGTCTCGACCTCAATTCATGTCCTAGAGCTAGCCCCTGAACCCCTGCATCATTCTGCATCGCTGCTCCGCCCTGAGTCGTTGCGGTGTGGTAGCCTTCGAGCTCCCCATGACGCATCCGTGCTCTATCCCTCCTTTGGCATGTCGGTCGAGCTCTCTAGAACACTCCCATGGCCTATCCTCAGCCTATATAAGGACCCCGAGGTTCTTCCGTAGCTCCCAAGCCTCTCCTCGTCCCTCCTAGTCCACCGGAGCAATGACATCTCGCCGGAGTTCGCCTCTGTCCGCCATGGCCGTCTCGGTCTCCTTTGGTTCCCGGCGAGTCTAGTTCTCCTCCGCTCCTCCTGAGCTGTCCACGAGCTCCCCCTCATCACACGCGTCGCCCCACCCGCTTGCCCCTCACCGAAGTTGGTCATAGCTCCAAAAACCACCATCGCCGCCGCCGCCTCTGTAGCCTCCTAGCGCCGCCCCTCCCCTCTGTTCTGCTCCTCCCCGGTGACGATTCTTCCTCTGAATGGATGTGCCGTGGTTCCCCGGTCCCGCCGGTGTCCTCAAATTGGCCGGAGCTCGCGAGAGTCACCCGTTTCATCGTCGGCGCCCGCCCGTGTTTCCTCTCTGTTCCTCCCTGTCGTCGCCTTCCTAGGCCGCCCTTGCTGCCTGGGTATGGGCGTGGCATGGCATCGCCATCCCGCCAGCGCGCTCGGCTCGGCTGGAGGTCACCGGAGCCGGCCGGCCCCATCGTCGTCTGCCGCCTCTACCTCGCGTGAGTCGTGCTTTGTTTCTGGTTGGCTCACGCGAGGAAGGAGACGAGCGCAACCCCCCCTTGCCTGTAGGCCCCACGCCTCCCCGGCCCCACCCGTCAGTGGCACAGCCAACCGCTGACGTGGTTAAGTGAAGATGTATTCCTGGTCACTACGTTTTCTCTTATGGAAAGTGCATTCTTCCTTTCTTTTACCAAAAATACGCTTCTCCCTCTAGAAAGCGTATTCCTATCTACTTCGGCACTAAATACGTTTTCTCTTACAGAAAACGTACTCTGGCCGAAGGAGCTTTCAGATTTTGCCTCCAGGGACTTGTTTGCTGAAGTTTTATTCATAGATTGGTCCCTGGTGTTCAAACCCTCATAACTTTTCAACCGTAGCTCCGATCAAGGTGAAACCAACGCTCACGTCTTTGTCTCGTCGAGCTCTTTATATTAGTAACATTTTCACTAGGTGTTCCCACAGTGAAAATGACCCTTTTGCCCTTGCCTCTAATCAGCCCCCCTTCGAGAGAGAACCGTCCGGGGTTTTGTTCCGCAGCTTCACCGCACTTTTTCCCGGAGTCTCCGTCACCCCCAGGCAAGCCACAACAATCACTTGCATGATAGTCATGCATTAGCCTTGGTTTTCAACTTGAATATTTAATAAAACTTTGCCATTACCGGCCTGCTTGTTTGCTACTACTGTCGTTGTTTCGGTTATGCTCGTGGATTCTTGTTCACTTTCATGTTATGTTCCGATGCATCTTGCTATCTTGTGCTACTTGCTAGTATCATGTTCGTAAGTCATGCTTGGTAGTAGTAATACATACTGGTAGTAGTGATGTTCATCGGATGCATGCTTAGTCTGTGATTCAGTACCGTTGCTATGTTTGTTCCGTTGCATCTAGATGGTTACATGCTTACTTTGTAGTGTTCTTGCTATGTTCTTGCATGGTATTTATTCATGATGCTAGTGGTCATGCTATGCGTATGGTAGAGTTATGCTTGTGTTATTCATGCTCGTTAGTATGCCATGCTCATTCAGATATATGATTCATTGTGGTTATGCTCGATGATTATGTTGCACCTCCCTGCTTATGTTGATATCATGCTCATGCATTATGGTTGCATCATGTTATTTTATTATGGCTCCGCTTATTTCATTCAAGTTTAACTGGATAATAATGAACTTGAACAACCGTTGGCTGAGTCATGGTGCCACTGAATTGGGTTGGCCAGTGCAACCACGCTTGCCTTTATGGGAAGGACCTAACTGGGTCTATTGTCATGCCTCTCGCCGGTGCCTCCAACTAGGGAAGGTTATGGGCGCGCACTACCCTGATCAGGTAGGCGAACATAAGCCTTGTGTGCCCGTTTTTGTTGTTATGGTACCTTGTCCTCGTTTGGGACTGTTTATTTTGCCATGACGGTGGTCGTTGATGCTTTTGGTAGGCACGGGGCCACCCATGACTTAGCCCAAAGGGGAGTTGGTCGGTGTGGCTGGGAGAGTATCATGGGCAATAGATCGGTTTTGTCGGAATGACATTGGTCCACACGTATGGGAGTGCGAGGCCATGTGTTCCGTGGTGTGGGTACAGTGTGCTAACCTCTACACAGTGTGTGTTTAGTCTATCAATAGCCGCGCCCGCGGATAAGGGCCTAGTTCGTAGTCGGTCACACTATGAGCTAACAATAATAATAACTTGATTAATAATAACCCTGGTTCGATGATGAGAAAGATGTTGGTTGTGATCGAGAGAGTATCAAGGTGGTATCGTGGATACCGAAGTTTGTTGGATATTTGTGATCGTGAGAGGATCATCGTGGTATCATGGATACCGATGTTGGTAAGTTTATGCATGTGTTGGTTACGAGGTAACCCGAGCAGAGTAAGTTGGTGCATGATATTATTCGCCTGTTGCATGTAGTATCATCATGTTCATATGCTTATGCCATGCTAAAATTGTATCATGTTCAGTTGTGCTTCCCATGTTGTTCTGCTAGTATCATGTTCATGATTGATTTAAACTGCTAATGCCATGTTGTTGTTTGTCTTGACTGCTTTTGGTTATTGTGAGCTTGCAAGTACATTCAATGTACTGACCTGGCGTGTCATGCCAGTTTACAGGCTGTGCCTAGATTGCTTGCTTGTTTGGTGTGGTTCCTGTGTTCGCAAGCTAGGATAAACGTTCCAGCCAGAGTCCCTGTGGATTGGAGTCCATCATTGCCGTTCATTGTTCCGCTGTCAATAGTTGTTCCGTTGCCAATAGTTCTTCCGCTGCCAGTAGAGGTTCCACTGCCTCGAGTTGTTATGCTCCTTGCATAGAGCAAGCGTGGTTGGCATAGTGTCGCCGTGCGGGTGTTATCCATTGTATCGAAGACATTGTATTCGTATTCAGGTTGTAATAGAAAGATAGTTTGTTCTATGCTAAGCAGTGTCGTATTCTAGAAGACTTCATCTCGATCTATAGGCTCGAATATGGGGCATTCTCTGAGCCGGGGTGCCACAGGCTTGGTATCAGAGCAGGTCTGGTTGTAGAGCATCCTAGTCCGTTGGAATGTTAGAACACGGTAGTATAGGGTCTGGTTGTTGCCCTTGCTTATTGCATTTGGTTGTTGCATTTGTTTGTTGCATATAGTCTTATTGCGTTACCCGTAACCCCTGTTTCGTGCGTAGATGGCGGTCAGCTTCCACAAGTTCAGTGCCATCCCTAGAGCTCCCGGTGTTGTTCCTATTGCTTTCAGCCCCACTCCTGCACCTCTCAGCTTTGCCACCCTCCTTGGCGACATGTGGTGTAGCATTTATCCCCATAGAGATCCACCCCATTATCAAGTATTCCACTTTTCTGCTGGAGGAAGAATCCTAGAGTATGTTGCCCATGTCCATCTGTCAGCCTTGATTCCTATTTGTAAGCGCACCTATAGTTTCCACAGTGGTTATGGCGCTACTCCCGAGCGTGTCGTTCAGCTTGCCGCAATGGCAGCAATCACCGGTCTTCGTCATCAAGAGAGAATGGTGCAAGAGAACCGTGCTTATCAATTCTATCCTACCATTGTTGAGAATCCTAAGCGGATCAAGTTCCCATCTATCAATCCTCAAGATAACCCGGCTATCGTCGCCATGTCCCGTTACATGACGCCCGAGTGTCTTCTTATTTCCGAATTAGTCCGAGATGCCATTCGAGCCAGGAGATTGCTTGGTGTTTCCCCACCTCGGTCTCCACCAGCTTCTCCAACCCCTCCACCTCATCCATCCGGAGTTTCGGAGTCAGCAGTTCCACTCGCTACTCCCTTCGCTTCTTCGTCATCTCCCGAGCATTTTCTCAAGCGTAGGGTGTAGTCCTTCATGTAGTGCATGTGCATCTGCTGTAGTATCATTGCTTGTTCATGTTTGTGTGTGCTTACGAGTTCTCTCTCCTCCACCTCATCATTTATCCTACATGTCACTCCTAAGATAGCACCATTGTACATGCCCTAACTTGCAAGTTTCGAGTTTTATTTTCAGGTCTAGATGGATCCTCACATGAAAACCAATCCGGATTCCTAACTCCATGCGAGCAAACATGTTGTCTCCTACCTCCCCTAAAAAACATGTTGCCTCCTACGAGCACCTGAACACGAGCAGTCCACGGACAACACTACGTAGAGCTTCAATCAACACCCAGCCACTCATATAATCCAGCATCCAAGTATCCAACAGCACCTCCACTAATACCAGGCGATCAGGTAGCATGTTAATCATCGGGTCGATGGCCAACATGATGGAAGAAGCATCATCGTTTTGGTGCCATGCATGCAGTCGCCTCCACCAAACCCGTGCCGGCGAAGTCGTCATGGCGTGCCCTGTCTGCTCGGGCCAACTTCACCGCATGACCCTATCCTGTTCGGCCCCGTCCGTTTGGGGTAAAACGGACAAACCGGGCGGCCCAACATGCGAGAGCAAACGGACATTTGTCCGTTTTGTGTCCTCTTTTTATCCATCCGCGGCCCAAGTTTGCGCTGCTTTTGGGGCGAAACAGATAGCGCGCGGACAGGCGGGACGCGCGCGCTTGTCTGCCCCTGGCCCGCATGTCGGTGAAATAAAGCAACAACCCCCCATGGCCCCTTTGGCGCCATTCCTCCCAAACCCTTCCCTTGTCCCGCCCGTCCCACTCTCTCCCCCGTCCATGGCCGACGCCCAGCCGAACTCCAGTGGGCTGGCCGCTGACCCGCCTGGAATGGCCAAGAAGAAGAAGGGCAAGGCACCAAGGAAGCCGCGGTCGGAGTGCACGCCGGAGGAGATCGTGAAGTTGGACGCGGAATCGGCGAAGAGGAGGAGCCAGAGAGCGGTCGTCAAGACCAACGTCGCCGCGGCCAAGAGAGCTGCCGAGCGCGCCATGATTGAGGCCGCGCGGCACAAGGCCGAGGTCGAGGAGAAGGAGGCCATCGTCATCAAAGCGCACGCCCTTCTCATGCATGGCATTTGTCGCCCGCCCGGATTCTCTGGAGGGGCCGTCGGTCCGACGAGCATAGGGTCATCGGTCGCCCGTCCTCCACATTGCCAGTCGCCGACGTCGCGGACCATGCCCTTGTCGCCTGGCTTTCCTCCGCCAAGACACGACGGCCAGACCCGTTTCGGGGGGTCACCGGACATGAGTGTGATCGTGCCATCCACACCACGCCCCTCGGCCATCATCGACCTCAACATCACCCCTGGGTCCGCTAGCGGCGGTCGGCCGTCCGTGGAGATGCTAAGAAAGCAAGCACGGCCGCCGTTTACTAGCACCATGCCATCCCCCCGCGTCTTGTTCGACGGAATGCCAACACCAACGGCACCGGTCGACGACCCCTACTACGACCAGTTCATGGAGGAAGTGGTCTATGAGGGAGGTCACGTCCCTGTCTACGACCCCGAGGAGACCCAAAGTCAGGATGGCCGTGGCCAGTTCACTGCCGGTGAAGATGGCGACGACCATGCTGACTACGACCATGGTGACTCGTGGCATGAGGACGATGACATCCATGTAGAAGGTGATGAAGAAGAAATCAATGACGTTGGCATTAGTGGCGAGCCATTGTTCATCGACGAGCTGACACAAAGAGCGGAAGGACAAAAGAAGAGGAAGAGCATTCGCACGGGCTCATACACACAAGATGAAGACAAGTTGATTTGCCAAGCTTGGATGGAGATTAGCCAAGATCCAAGGACTGGCACGCAACAAAAGGATATTGTCTTTTGGACGAGAGTCCACAAAACATTCCATGAAAGGAAGTTGTTTGAGCCCTGCCAATTTGAAAGCAAACGTGGCGTCGGCTCGATTCAAAAGAGATGGTTGTTCATACAACAAGAGTGCAACAAGTATCAAGCCACATTTGAGAGCGTTCAAGCACGGCCCGTGAGTGGTACCGGCGTTGGGGACATGGTATGCTCTCCTTCCTTGCCCTTTCCTTGCTACGGTCATGAGACTTCGGCCTTGTACATGTTTGCATGTTCATTTTGTTGTCGATCATATGGTGTAGGCATTTCAATCTTTAAGGCATTCAAGGCCCGGCACAATGACAAGCCGTTCACTCTTACGCATTGTTGGACTATGATCAACAATTGCCCTAAGTTTAAGGACCAATACCGTGAACTCCAAAGGAAGAGAGGCCTGAAGACGGCCAAGTTCGTCGGAGGTGGAGATGGTGAGGCGTTGAAGAGGCCGAGGGGCAGGACCAACTCCAAGGTTGACGACATTCGTGATGCCTCATCCATGGCATTGCATGACATGATGTCGCAAAAGGATGTGAGGGACGAGAAGAAGCGGCAAAGCAAGGACGAGCAAATGAAGCAATACCTAGAGCTTCAAACGAAGAAGCTTGAGATGGAGGAGGCGGCCAAGAGAAGGAAGATCGACATGGAGGAGGCAGCCTGGCAGAGGCAGCTCGACATCGAGGAGGCGGCCCGGCAAAGGCAGCTCGACATCGAGGCCGAGAACGTTAAGGCCAGGCAAAGGCAGCTCGACATCGAGGCCACCAATGCCGCCACCAAAGCGAAAGAGGTGGCCCTGGCGATCATGAGCGTGGACTTGTCGAAGATGAGCGACAAGAAGAGGGCCTGGTTCAAGGACAGGCAGAAGGAGATGCTCGATGCCGACGGCCTGAACTAGGTCGTCCGACCGGCCGTTGTGGCCGTTCTTTTTTGGAGGCTGCCATGTTTGCCGCCCGCCCCTCTGGGCCGCTGGCCATGTACCGGCAAAAAAACATTCATTTTGAAGGCCGGCTGTGTTGCCGGCCGCTGGCTATGTTGCCGATGAGGACAACCATACATTTTGGAGGCTGGCTGTGTTGCCGGCCGCTGGCTGATGCGGACGATGAACGTGTAGGCCGCTGGCTTTGTTGCCGGCGTGCGTGATGAGCTGGGCCGTAGGGCTTGGCATTTGAAATGTTTCTCTTTTTTTTAAATAGACGCGGATAGGATGGGGTAAAGGATGCGGCCGCGCGCTGGGCGCATGGCCACCGCATCCCCGGACAGGCCCAAACACGACCCCATCCCATGCCCAAATGAACAGAATTCGGACAAAACGGACGTCCGTTTGGGGTCGCGCGATGGAGTTGGCCTCAGCCACTCCCAGTGCCTCGCTCGAGAGCATCTTCGATGTAGTGGACGCCAGGATGTTCCTCGACGGCTGCCACCCGGCGGGCCGGCACACCAGTGCCCACGCTGAGCCCCTACCCCTCGTCAAGGTCCGTGAAGCGGGGCTCACCTGCCCGATCTGCCTGGACGAGCTGGAGTCCGATGCCAGCGCGGACGAGACATCGTGCAAGCACATGTGCCACCCGGCCTGCCTCGCGCCGTGGCTCGAGGCCAGAGGCACCTGCCTGGTCTGCCGTGCCCGAGGATGACGCGGATGGCTCTCTGGACGGCCTTGTCCTTTGGGATCAGCGGAACGGCTGCTCTGCCCTCGGCTGGTGAACTGCGGGGCGGGACCGTATGGTAGGGGTCCTCCATGAGGATGGCATGCTGATGAGGCATTGCAGCCCGCTGCCCTACCGCGCGTGGAGCCTCGGTGTACTGCATGGCCTGCACTGGATCAGGCATTGTGCTGCCAAGTTTGGCAGCCACGCGCGCGAGCCCTGACGGGAGATCATCTAAATATCCATGCAACTGAGAGGAATAATGATGCACTTGACCAGAACAACCATATACAACTAAAAATTTCTCCTTCGAGTGTAGTGGTCGAGACATGATCAGGAAGACAGTCGGTCCAACAGATGTTTGACGGGTGCAGGAAGGCGGCATCGGCTTCGAGTCTTCTCTTCGATGTTGTCGGATGAGTTTGGTCCGTGGGCAAAAGAGTTGGAGAATCTCGGTCGACGAGCCACAAGGTCTCGGGCTACATGGCGGCCTGCTTCATCGACTTAATACAATGCAACTTTGTCTGCTATGACAATTCTTCTGTCGTGGGCATATTGGTTGTGACGCCCCCGATTCAATCGTACACTAATCATACACGCAAAGGTGTACGGTCAAGATCAGGGACTCACGGGAAGATATCACAACACAACTCTAAAAATAAAATAAGTCATACAAGCATCATAATACAAGCCAGGGGCCTCGAGGGCTCGAATACAAGTGCTCGATCATAGACAAGTCAGCGGAAGCAACAATATCTGAGTACAGACATAAGTTAAACAAGTTTGCCATAAGATGGCTAGCACAAACTGGGATACAGATCGAAAGAGGCGCAGGCCTCCTGCCTGGGATCCTCCTAACTACTCCTGGTCGTCGTCAGCGGGCTGCACGTAGTAGTAGGCACCTCCAGTGTAGTAGGAGTCATCGTCGAAGGTGGCGTCTGGCTCCTGGGCTCCATCGACTGGTTGCGGCAACCAGGTAGAAGGGAAAGGGGGAAAAGGGGGAGAAAAGCAACCGTGAGTACTCATCCAAAGTACTCGCAAGCAAGGAGCTACACTAGATATGCATGGGTATATGTGTAAAGGGCCATATCAGTGGACTGAACTGCAGAATGCCAGAATAAGAGGGGGATAACTAATCATGTCGAAGACTACGCTTCTGGCGGCCTCCGTCTTGCAGCATGTAGAAGAGAGTAGACTGAAGTCCTCCAAGTAGCATCGCATCGCATAATCCTACCCGACAATCCCCTCCTCGTCGCCCTGTTAGAGAGCGATCACTGGGTTGTATCTGGCACTTGGAAGGATGTGTTTTATTAAGTATCCGGTTCTAGTTGTCATAAGGTCAAGGTACAACTCCAAGTCGTCCTGTTACCGAAGATCACGGCTATTCGAATAGATTAACTTCCCTGCAGGGGTGCACCACATAACCCAACACGCTCGATCCCATTTGGCCGGACACACTTTCCTGGGTCATGCCCGGCCTCGGAAGATCAACACGTCGCAGCCCCACCTAGGCACAACAGAGAGGTCAGCACGCTGGTCTAAACCTAAGCGCACAGGGGTCTGGGCCCATCGCCCTTAGCACACCTGCACGTTGCGTACACGGTCGAAAGCAGAACTAGCCCCCTTAATACAAGAGCAGGCTTACGTTCCAATCCGGCGCGCGCCGCTCAGTTGCTGACGTCACGAAGGCTTCGGCTGATACCACGACGCTGAGTGCCCATAACTGTTCCCGTGTAGTTGGTTAGTGCGTATAGGCCAGTAGCCAGACTCAGATCAAATACCAAGATCTCGTTAAGCGTGTTAAGTATCCACGAACGCCGAACAGGGCCAGGCCCACCTCTCTCCTAGGAGGTCTCAACCTGCCCTGTCGCTCCGCCTTAAAGTAACAGTCGGGGGCCGTCGGGAACCCAGGCCCACCTCTACCGGGATGGAGCCACCTGTCCTTTCAGCCCCCACATCGGAATCACTTGCGGGTACTCAACGAGCTGACCCGACTTTAGTCACCATCTGAATAGTATGTATATATGTATAGTATAAACCCGTGATCACCTCCCAAGTGATCACGGCCCGATAGTATAGCAAGGCAGACTGACAAGAATGTAAGGCCAATGATGATAAACTAGCATCCTATACTAAGCATTTAGGATTGTGGGTAAGGTATCAATGACTGTAGCAACAATGACAGGCTATGCAACAGAATAGGAGTAACCGAACAGTAACATGCTACACTACTCTAATGCAAGAAGTATAGAGAAGAATAGGCGATATCTGGTGATCAGGGGGGGCTTGCCTGGTTGCTCTGGCAAGAACGAGGGGTCGTCAACTCCATAGTCGAACTGGGGGCGCCGACAGTCTCGGGTTCTACTGGAAAGAAGTAATGGAGGGGGAACATAATAAATAACAGAGCAATCAAAGCATCACAAAGCGTAACAAGGCAATACGCGGTGTTTGGTGTGCCCTAACGCGGTAGTAGGTGATACCGGTGAAGGGGGGAAACATCCGGGAAAGTATCCCCGGTGTTTCACGTTTTCGGACAGATGAACCGGAGGTGAAATGTTGTAGGTTCACTATGCTAGGGACGCGTGGCGGATGAACGGGCTGCGTATCTGGATTCGTCTCGTTGTTCTAAGCAACTTGCATGTACAAAGTATTTCTATCCGGGCAACGGATGATTTTATATGATTTTTCAAAGTTTTAATCGTTTTCTAAATTGTTTTAATCCAAAAATTAAAGGTTAACTTGCTATGGGTACACAGAAGTGTACCCAAAGGCCGACCAAGAGGCCCAGTTGACTTGGTCAATTGCCCAGTCAGCAGAGACTGACTGGTGGGGCTAGTCAAAGTCAACGATCCAGTCAACATTGACCGTTGACTAGTCAGATTGACCAGTGGGTCCCTACTTTCATTGCCTAAGATTTAACTAAATAGGTTCAATTAGTTTAGTTCATTGATTAGATTAAATAAACACAATTTATTAAGTTAATTAATCTAGTTATTTAATTAATTATTATTTTAACTTCTTTTTTGTTATTATTCATTTATTTATTTTTAAACATGGGGTTGTGGGCCCCATCGTTCAGTGGCACTGGGGCCATAGCGGGCGGGCGTAACGGGCGCCGGGCACTTGCCCGCTTGGGCGCATGCCCAAGGGCGCGGCAGCGGCAAAATCAGGGGCGGCCGGCGTTGGCCGGTTGGCAGGGCCCGGCGAGAACGGTCGCCGGCGCGGGGCAAACGACGGATGGGCGCTGCCAGCGGTGAGCAGGGCGAACATGGGGCGCAGGCGGAGCACACGGCGAACGCGAGGGGCGGAGCCCCGGGGCGGCCACGGCGGAGCAGGGAGGCGCGGTGGTCGGCGTGCGACAGAGGAGAGATGGAGGGAGGGGGGTCCTCACCCTACGTTGCAGGGGATCGGGCAGCGAGGGTCCATGGTGCTCGTTGGGGAGGAGGATGGGGACGAGCGGCGGAGACGGGGAGTAGTCCGGCGATGATGTGGCGTCCGCGAGGTGGTGGCGGGACGAGGCAGCGACGTCGGGGGCGACGGTGACGAAGAGGAGGCAGTCCGTCGAAGGCGGAGGCGCGTCGAGCTCCGGGCGGCGAGGATCCAGCGACCGATGCGACGGGGTGGTTCGGTTCCAAGCGTCGAGCAGCGGGCCGGCGTCGGCAGTGGTGCGGCATTGGGCAGTGGGGTCGGGGCATCGCGCCCCGATCCAGATCCAGCAGGGGGGAAGTGGGTGCGAGTGGGGAACGTGGGGTGTCGGTGGGGTGGGTAGGGTTTCGGGGTCCAGGGATAAGGGGAAGTGGGGGAGGGAGTGGCCGGCTGGGCCTGATGGGTTGGCCCAGTTGGGCCTGTGGTCTGCTGGGCCGGAGCCCAGTGGGGGTGCTTTCTCTTTTTTTTAGCTTTGTTTTCTGTTTTCTTTTCTTTATCTATTTTCTTTTCTATTTTATTCTTTTAATTTCTGTTTTATAAAATATAAATACAACTCCTAAATTAATGTTATAATTTATTCTACTGCCCCAAAAAGTGTAACACCTAATAAAAAATAGTTTGCATTATTATTATTTTTAAAAGGCCTTTAATTAATTGTCATAGCTGCTATTTTAATTACTTTAGAGCCTTTAAATATTTTATAAAAGTGTGGTTTCTCCACAATAATTATCTATGCATTATTCGGCAACACCCCAACATTTTAGTTTTAGTATTTGAAAATCTTTACCGTTTGACTTTATTTTAAGTTTGAATTTCAAATCGATTTTGAACTAACACGAGATTAACAACAGTAACCATGGTGACATGGCATCATTAACATGGGATTACTGTAGCCTAATTACCCGGGCATCACATTGGTGTCTCCCTCTGTCCAGCGAAGCTTCGGTAGCGACGGCATACGTCGTTGACTGTTGGTGGTTTTGCTTTTTGGTCCTTGAAGGACTTCATTGTTTTTCTTGTGGGGTCCTTTTTCTAAGTGCTGTATCAGTTGTGTTCTTGGTATCTCTAAATCATGGCTACCTGTGGGTTTGTAACCTGCTCATGAATAAATGTATGTCGACTTCCCGACTGTCTACTATAACAAGTTTTGCCCAGCTCCGACGAGGGAAGAGCAATAATGGTGGCGCGTCTTCGGCTCGCTTCAGTTCTTGTAGTATTCACTAGGTGGTCTACGGATCTGGATATAATTTTTGTTATTTTAGTGTTCGTTGTACTGCCATGATTGAACATGAATAGATTGAAAGTATTCTCACAAAAAAAATTGTATGCCATTTATCTAAAAAAAAGATATACAACTAAAACCGATGCAATTGAAAGAGATGTAGTTGATACGGGGTAGTTCACGGTGTATGCCAACTATGTCGTCTCGACTTTCATCATGTGGCTCAGTTTTATCATATCGACTACATCGTGTCATATGCTACGTTCATAGTTTGGGTCTTGTCCATCACATCATTCTCCTAATGATGTGATCCCGTTATCAAATAAAAACTCATGTCTATGACTAGAAAACCATAGCCATCTTTGATCAACGGTAGAGGCTTACTAGGGACATGTTGTCTATGTACCCACACATGTATTTGAGTTTCCAATCAATACAATTATAGCATGGATAATAAACGATTATCATAAACAGTGAAATATGATAATGACTAATTTATTATTGCCTCCAGGGTATATTTCCAACAACACACACTCCGCAATCTTGCTTTCTCGCGGGTTTTTTACGACCGCAGCCATGTCGAGCGACAACGAGGATGATAGTTCGGGAAGAAGTCTGGCACCCGATGATAGGTCAACATTGAAATCATCCTGCTCGACTTCAATGAGTCAGGCATCGAGCCCAGACCTCGATTATATCCAGATCATGGAAGGGACGCCGCCTCCGGAGTCGTCAGACGATAACCAGACGGACGAGGAGCCGTCGGAGGACGAAGAAGAGGACGACGATGATGAGGAGGAGGAGGACGACGACAACAATGACGTTAATGACGGCGGCGGCGATGAAATGCCAACGGTCAGCGGCAAGAAGCGTCCTCGCCAAGACGACGTCGCGGGGCCATCCAAAAACAACAATAAGAAGAAGAAGGACTCAATTAAGCAGACTGTATATATCTGTTTCCGTTTGCTCATATTAATTTGTAATCTCTGTTTATCCTTACAATATCATCGCAGACGGTTAGAAATATGTATTCGACAGAGATCTTCTACATTATCGCCCACGGGTTGGTTTTTTGAACTATGTGCACTGACGAGCACACAATTCACAAAAAAAACCGTGTGGGCTGTCTATAATGATCACACACAATTCTGATTATCGACCTGTTTGCCGGGTATCACACACATCTTGTTACGTTGAATCATTTGTGTTCACCTTGATCATCACAAACGGTTCATTAGAGCGAACTATATATCGTATATCGCACACACATTGATATGGTTTTCCATTTCTATTGTTCTGCCTCACACAAACAGTTCAGATGGATTAACCGTGGGCCCTGCATCACACACACAACTAAAATCAGAACCATGTTTGATGGTTCCTCCATCGCAAACATTTTGCATCTTTTTTGATGGTTTTTTACATCGCCGTTTTGCGATTAATGCATCGCACACAGTTTCGTCAAAGGGTCTTTGATCATAGTGTCGCGTTAGCAGCATCCTGCAGTAGTGATGGTTAGGAAACCTTAACCATTTTTTATCAACGAGTTAGTCTAGTAGAGGCTCATTAGGGACACGGTATTTGTTTATGTACCCACACATGTATTTAAGTTTTTGGTCAATACAATTTTAGCATGAATAATAAACCTTTATCATGATTAAGGAAATATAATAATAATCATTTTATTATTGCCTTTAGTGCATATTTCCATCAGGGAGTACATCCTTGATACAAGTCGGGAGGCACATGTAGCCAGACTTTACAAAAAGCATGAGCACATCCTTTCTTTGCTAGAGCGTGAGCGACGCCATTAGCCGATCATCGCAGCTAGATAACCCTAAACTCCTCTCTGGTTCAAAGCAATCCCCACTTCTTCATCCACCCACCCAGAGATAGATAGGGCTTTGTCCCCGGTGTTGAGCTTGTTCACCACAACTTTGAAGTCCATCTCAAGAACCAACTTTAGGACCCCAACTTCATATGCTAGTGGCACCACACGCCGGCAAGCAAGGAGTCCAACTAGTTCGACATCAGGGGTTGTTGGAAAAAAATGGTTTGTACCCACCACAAATGTGCGATGGTGGTCTCTAAGGACTCCCAACCTCCACTGTTGTTGTTAGTCTTTGATGTAGCTCCATCCGTGTTCACTTTCACCCACTCCACATATGGTAGTTGCCATTGTTCCAGAGGTATCGAGGTCGATGGAGTTACATGTTACTGTGGGCTTGAAACTATTTGTGTTGCAAGCGACATGTCTTCCAGGTGACAGCTCCCTCCTCGGCCATGTCCACCATGCAACATATTTTTGAGTTTCGGTAAGTTGCTATTAGATGCCTCAAGAAATACCACACAGTCGTCTGCAAAGAGAAGGTGGGTAATGTGGAGGCCAGAGCCAATGCTCCCAAATGACACCCCACTAACATATATGTCTCATCTTACTTGCTTGAGGAGAGCAGAAATACCTCAACATGAAATAGGAACAAATACGATGAGAACGGGTCTCCCAGTCACAGCCCTTTGGAGGGGCA